>NC_080699.1:10181541-10484571 GCF_030445035.2 Dasypus novemcinctus
GTTCATTGAAAATGTCACTCATCACACAGACCAAGCTTGTTTCTAACCAGATTTGGTGGCAGGCTACACCCATTCTTACCTATTTCACTGGATGGCCAGGAAGTCCCTTGCCAGAAGAAAGCATCCTGAGCTCCCCAGGTGTGCTCCTGAGCTCTTTTTCTGCCATTGGCTTCAGGACCTAGAGACCTGGGGAGCAGCCCTGTGTTGCCACCATGTCCGCAGACATAGTCCCTCTCCTTCCAAGGCCTTGGTCTTCTCAAGATACCAATGCAGATTTTGTTGGACACGGAGCTCAGAAAATGGGGGTATGGGAGGCTTCTTAAAAACAGAGGACATAAGTAGGAGTAGAACTGAATATTTAGCATGAAAACAGAAATAAAAACCACAAATAGACAAAGACGATAAATGCCACAAACAGCATGATTGAGTAAAATAACACAATTTTTTATAATAATTACCAGACATTATAATGTTTTTTTCTACATTATTTTGCTTCGTAGTCTTTGAGTGACTCTTTGTTGACAATATTATAATATTTTCTTCAGAAAAAAATAGAAAGATAATTCTTTCCTCTAATAGCGTTGATTGAAATATATTTTTATTGCTAATAAGATGGAAATATCTCTTCTTCACAACTTATTACTAGAATACCATGTACATTTTAAGGACAATTTTGTCAAATTTTGAAACTCCATTCAGCTGTATTCTCTGGTTCTTGGAATTCTCTGATGATAGTATTACAAGAAGCAATGCCTACATCTATATGACTGTCAGCACCAACTTCATGGAAGTGGCAGCAAACTTGGCATTGTCTCACTAAATCCTGATTAAATGTATACCTCACTTCCCTTCCTCTTATCTGGGTTCCCAACTTGCCCAGAAGCCCACTAAAGCCACAGGACATAAGAGGGGGTGTGATGGAGGGCAAGTGAGATACCAAGAGGTGGCAGTCCTAATTGCAAAGGTGTCTTACTTTGGCAGATTTGACAAAACCACATGACAAGGTGAACACCTGGCTGTGCCCCTTCCAGGACCTTCCAGAAAGTCAGGAAAGTGAAGGGCCCTGAAGCTAATAATTTATCAATTTCACAGTGGGGCCACCTCTGGTCCTCGCCCCTCCACTTTGACCAGGGGTGTCTTTAATCCTGCAGGAAAAAAACCAGTGCCTGAGGCTCAAGAGTAGGAATGACAAAAAGTAGCTCATCTTAGGCACAGATGCTTGCAACTCCATAATGAAACAATCACCGAAGTGATGTCAAAGAAGTCTCTGTATCAATGCTAAGAGTCAATAATAGGGGCATATGGGATTTTTTCAGCTTCCTAGATTCCACATTCTGCTGTCTTGGGCCTCACTGATTTGTAAACCCTACTTGTGTCTGTGTTGTCACTGGGTTTTCCATATGGAGCCTGTGAAGCTAGTTTAGTTTCCCAGATTCTGGCTTCTGTTCCCATGGTATCAACTTACTTTAAGCTTGTGGCCACCCATGCTTAACAGGTGCAAATCTTTTGGATTGAAATTAATTTTTAATATTGAACTAAATGATTTGCAGTTCTCTCCACACAAGGTCAAAGGGGTATAATATTCAAAATATAAACTCTATTTCTACAACATAATTCTCTAATCAGTCATACAGTAGCTTTTAACCCAGTACTCAACTAGTCCTTAAAATGATGCTCTTGGCAGACATCATTAACCAATAACAGCTCTTCTTCCCATGGTCTTAAATGCAGTCTTAAACATATGGCTTCTTGCAATTGCATGCTAAATATTATCCAATAATATTTTATATTCTAGTACATATTTAGCAATTTAAATAATTTTATCTTAATACATTTATTTTGTAGTACCCATCTCTACCAGGATTATCTGGAAGCTAATATTAGTTGGAACTTTCTTACTTATTTACATTTCTCTCTTACTGTACATCTCCTTCCTCATACCACTTGCTGCTTTGGAAAAATCACTCTCTCCCTCACTCTCGCTCTCTTTCTCTCTGGATCGATCCATAGATAGATGTGTAAATGTACAAATTCATGTGCATAAATATATATGCATAAATAAATCTTCATCAGCACCTGTTATATGTTTATGCTTGGGAAAAAAAATGGGTAGCACAAGAAGGGGAGCCCTCACTTTCCTGGTCATGGATTGACTGAGGCTCCATCCTCACTGTAGCTGAGTGACTTGGTAGAACGAGAAACTACCTAAATATCCAGCTGGTGGTTGAGTTCTCAATTGCTCCTCCCTAGGGTATAGCTAGACATGAATATATAAGTTTTGAGAAAGGAAGAAATTTTAAAAGGAGACTTTTCTATCAGTTAACTATAAACAGAAACCTTCACTTAAGCTATGAGTTTAACATGAGTAGACAGAGATAGGAAACTTTGCCATGTGCATTGAGGCCTTGATGATCAGGAACTTGTGTTATGACATGAATTGACATAGATTCCAATTAGAAAGTTGGATGCGACTTTAGAAATCGCTCAGGTCTTATTTCAGTTGTCCATTGCTTCACAGAATTCTAACTTTTAAAAATATGTTGAACTAAAATCTGATTTATTCTCACTTCTGCTTTTGGCCCTGGATCTCTTCTCTGTAGTGATACAGAAAAAGTCTAATCCCTTCTCCCAATGATAGGACTGGTATTTAAGGTGTTTCCACTCTTAACTGCTATTAACCTGAACCCCTCTTTTAATATGAGCTGCTCTTATGCTATCTCACATACATTTTTTTTATGTGCATAGTCAGATCTTTTAATTCAAGAATTGGACTTTACATGAATCCCACTTAATATCTTGTTAGAAACGTTTCCAACCTCTCAAAGTTTTTCTGGATTGAACCTATTTGTTACCCTCCACTTGCTCCTTTCATCTGTGAAAGTGGTTATTAATGTTTTGACAAAACATTAATTTTTAAAACTCTGAAGTGTGCTACTGGAGACATGAATGATGCTAGTACATGTGGTGCCTTTGTGCAAAACTAGAAAGTTATATGCCCTTCCTCATGACCAAAAAATTAAATAAGGTGACTTTTTATAACAATCATAATGACAGTCATTTTGCATCAATTTTTTACCTTAAATTATTTTAAAATAGTTTTTATGCACACATATAATTACCTTAAATCATTTGGATTAATGCAGTTTTTATAAAATAATTAAAAATGCTACTTTTATGGAAACAAATGTTTATGACATTTTCAATGGTCTGATATTGTTTCCTTCCAAAGAAGAAATACAAACGGCTAAAAAGCACATGAAAAGATGCTCAAAATCACTAGCTATTAGGGAAATGCAAATCAAAACTACAATGAGATACATCTTACTCCCATTAGACTGTTGGCTATTAAAAAAAAGAAGACTACAAGTGTTGGAGAGGATATGGAGGAATGGGAATACTTATCTACTGCTGGTGGGAATGCAGAAAGATCCAGCCATTCTAGAGGACAGTTTGGTGGTTCTTCAAAAAACTAGCTACAGATTTGCCATATGACTCAGCAATTCCACTGCTGGGTATACTCAGAGGAACTGAAAACAAGGACACAAACTGATATATGCACACCAATGGTCATATCGGTGTTATTCACTATTGCCAAAAGTTGTAATCAAACCAAATGCTCATCAACAGATGAATGGATAAACAAAATTTGGTATATATATACAATGGAATACTACTCAGCTGTAAGAAGGAATACAGTACTAATGCTTGGGATAACATGGATGAATCTTGAAGACCTTATGTTGAGTGAAGCAAGCCAGTCATTGAAAGACAAATTCTGCATGACCTCTCTGATATGAAATAAGCAAATAAAGGTGTCTCAGACAGCTAAAGACTGGATGATAGGCTTACAGGAAACTGGAGGGGAGAGGAAGGTTGTGAGCTGATGCCTACATGAGTGAAATCTATGATAAAGTGGAGGTAAGTAGTTGTGCAGGGAAGGGATAAGACGGGGGCATAGGGATACTCTTAGGTAGGGCTTTGTAGACTTGAGGGAGTTAGGGTTAAGAGGATGGGACAGATGGTCCAAGGAATTGGGGGGAAGGTTGAGGGGAGAAGATGAACATGGGAGATTGTCAGGTGTGTGGTTGAAACTATAATGTTGAGAAAACTTTTTAGAAAATATAATAAAGAAGGGTTACTTGTTTAAGGTGCTAAATGGGGGGGGGGGGGATCTGGCACAGGAGCAGGCTTCTAGGGAGTGTGTGAGTGCTCAACTTGTCACAGTGTGTTATATCATTGGGTGGAGACCCATACAATGAGTGGGAAGGTGTACTCCTTCCTGGGGAGGCCTGATGTTCTCAAACAGAGGGAAGGGTGTCTCTTGATAGCATTGGTGGCTCCCAGTGGGGGAGGACAGTCTAGTGTGTTAAGCCTTCAACACTGTTGCAATTATCTATGAATCTGGTCCTTAAAGCAGTTAAGCTTGGTTATCACTGTGGGCCCTGAGGGAGGGGGAGAGAGGAACAGAATAGGTGGAAGCAGGGGTAACTGGGGGACAATGAAATTGTTCCACAAGATTGTGCAATGATGGATATAGGACATGTTAAATATCACCAAAAATTTATAAAATTATACAGTTTAAAAGGCAAACCATAATGCAACTGAAAATTTAGAAAAGTGTACAGTCTAAAATATAAACCATAATGTAAACCAAAATGGAGCCATGGTAGTAGCTATTATTCAATATCTGTGCATCAGCCATAGCAAATATAACATAAACATGTAAAGAGATCATTGCTGGGAAAGGGGGAAAAGGGTTTGATGTTGAATATATGGGAGTCCCCTATATCATATATGTGACTTTACTGTGATCTGAAACTTTTTTGAAGACAAAATTTAAAAGAAAAAGCAAAAGGATGTACACACTGAGGAAGGAATGAAAAAGGTTGCCTTGCCACTGTACATACAGGGCAACATCTATTACAGTGATGAAAAACAAAACATGAAAAACAAAGTTTTATGATATTTTTCATTTTTTAATACCCAAATTTATTTTTTACTTTATTTTAGTTTTTCTAAATTAGTATGTATTCTATTTCTAATCTTTAAACCTATCATTACTATTTCATTTTCATACTGATGGAATTTGGCAATATATTAGGCTCCATTTTTGAAGAAGTTTTGGATCACAGAGGGTTTCAACTATGATAGGGGAGGAACACTTGTGTGGGGTATTATTGATGGGGGGTACATGGTTGGGAGAGAGTTCTCCAAGGCATGTATATAGGGTTTATAAAAATGTTCAGATATTCATTGGGTATTGTCATATTAGGTAGAGTTACAAACGACAACTGAGGGTGTGCTGAGTTCTTAGCCAGGGGAACTCTGTCACATTCCCCAATGGAAAAGCAAAAATCCCCCAAGTGCAAGGGCAAAGACTGCTGAAGAAGGATGGTCCAATGATGGGCCCTTGATAATGATGACTATGCTTATGAGCCTGTGTGCTTGAAATTTCATAGCCTAGAGCTGCAGGGTGCCTAAGAGTTACCTCCTGAGAGCCTCCATGTTGCTCAAATATGGCCACTCTCTAAGCCAAACTCAGCATGTAAATGCATTACCTTCTCCCCAGAATGGGACATGACTCCCAGGGATGAACCTCCCTGGCGCCGAGGGATTACTACCGATCACTAGCTGGTGATGCAACTATAAAAAGAACTTGAATAAAAGGGGGAAATGATAAAGACAAATGAGTTTATATGGCTAAGGGACTTCAAAATTAGTTGGGAGATCATCAGAGGGGTCTAGCTTATGCACATCTCAGCAGGATCCCAGAGACAACCAAAGAAGATACAGCCCCAGATACTGGTGCTCCTGAGGGCTACAGAGACACATAGGTTCAATGGTTATGACAGATGGCTCTGGAGTTCACTGCCTTATCAGTGGTCCTACTTTGGAATTTGTACTTCTGAGTGTAATAGAGTTGGACTCAGATGTGTCCTTTCTATGCTTGCCTCTTCTGTCACTTTTACTGAACCTGTGGTTGGCACTGGGGTTGGTGTATACTCAGGAGACTTGAATCTCTGGACTGTCCATGTACCAGTTAGGCTCTGAGTCTCAGCAGAGTTGCAACACCTACTCTCTGGTTCGTTGGACTTACCCAGGTCAGCTAACAGGGATGTGAAGATGGTCAACCCCCACACCAGGGAAACGAGAGTGCCTACAACTGCAAGCAGGAGAATCACATTCATCATCCATGTGGGATCTAAGCTTCCTCTCAATTTAGAGGTGGGGTGGACAGCACCATCCCAGGGTCCTTAGGATGGAAGAATAAATATAGATTAGAGTGGACTTACTGGTATTCCACTATAGAACTATTGTGATCCTGGTAATGGAAGAAATTGTATCATTGATGTGGAGAAAGTGGCCATGGTAGTTGCTGAGAGCAGGGAGAGGGAAGAAGAGATGTGATGTGGGACCAGTTTCAGGACTTGGAATTGTCCTAAATGACATTGTAGGGACAGATGCTGAACATTATAAATCCTGTCATAACCCATTGAATGGACTGGGGGAGAATGTAAATTATAATTAGTGCTGTGCAGCAGTGCCCCAAAATGTAATCATCAAATGCAATGAATGTGCCACAATGATGAAAGAGGTTTTTGATGTGGGAGGAGTGGGGGTTGGGGTGGGGGTGGGGTATATGGGAACCTCATTTTTTTTAATGTAACTTTTTTGTGATTTATGTATCTTTAAAAAAAGAGAATTAAAAATATTTCACTAGATTTCATATTCTTAATAAGGTTTTAATAAATTTTAATTTTGAGGTAATATGGCTTCCTCTGGCAAATAATATTGGCAAAATAAAATATATTTCCTAAGCTATAAAATATTTAAAGATGTGATCCATAAATTATTGCTGTGAGTATATTGCAATCTCAGACAGAAATCATAAGATATTAAATAATGCTTTTAGTTCTTCAACTATATATTTATTATTATTAGCAGTAATTTGCAATGATAAAGTTACTTTTACTTAGTTTCAGTAATTCATGTTAATTGTAATTCTTCAATTTAGAAATATTATCTAAAACAAGGAAAAACTATTATTTTCTTCAGTGTCGAAGATGTATACTTTAAAGATGAAAAAGTTGTAACCAACATAAAAAATAAATTAATTTAAACATTAATATTCTAAATTATTTTCTTCACTTTTTTCTGGTATTTTTTATATTATGTTGTAACAGTTGCTGTCCATATCAAGCTAATTTGAAATTTGTTGAACTTCAATTTTATATATATAATACATACAATACACACACATGGTAAATACATTTGTCTAGTTTTCTTCAAATAATTTCTTAGTTCTTTTCATTGTTTTAGGGTGCTATGTTTATTGAATTTTCCTTCCTGTATAATTTTGTTCATAAAGTTAATTTTGCCTTAAAATATCATGTGTCACACACTGCACTATGTAAAATATATTCTAGCAATAAAACCAACTGAACTATAATTTAATCAAGCCTCTAGCAATTTCCCATGTACAGTAAATGACAAGAATAGAGGAACAAACTAAAGGATACCTCAGGCAAGTAAATGGATGAATCCAGATTATGGGCCATTCTATGATTCCTGAAATGGCATAAAAAGAACAAAAAAGAAGGCTAGAAATCAGTGGCTCTTGAAAAAAGAGCTATAATGAACAAATACACAACTGGACCTTGTTTATCTTTTTAACAGCTTTAATAAGTTATAATTTATATATCATACAGTTCACCCATTGTAAATATATAATTCAATGATTTTTCATAAATATATATAGTTGTGCAACTATTCCTACAACCCAATCATAAACATTTCCAACTTCCAACAAATTTCTGCATGCCTATTTGCAGTCAGCCCCACCTCCCACTCCCAGACTCTGGCAACAACGGATCTGCTTACTGTATTTGTAGATTTGTTCTACTTGACATTTCATAGAAATCCAATGATTCAATAAGTAATATTTTGTATGTGGTTTCTTTTATGTAGCTAAAGGGTTATTAAACTTTTTCTTTAATAGGCCAAAATGGTAATTACTTTAGGCTTTGTGAGATACATAGTCTCAATTTCAACAACTCAACTCTGCCACTGCATTGCCCAAATGGGTATTGACAATATATGAATGGATGGGTGGGACTATAATGCAATAGAATCAATGGGTCTATGTTGCAATAAAATGGATGGGAAACTGGATTTGGCTCCTGGGCTGTAGTTCTGTGACCCTTGATTTAACATAATGCTTTGAGATTGATTTATGTTGTAGCATGTATCATTAATATCTTCCATTTTACTGCTGAATAATATGTCATTGTAAGGCTATAGCACATTGCATTTATGCATTCACCATTTGATAGGCATTTGGATTGTTTAATCTTTTTGTTTATTAGGCACAATTTTGCTATGAACATTCATATTAAATCCTTGTGTACATGTGCCATTCTTTCAGTAGATTCTTAGAAGTAGAATTTCTGGAGCCCCAAACCTGTAAAAAGTGGATGTATTATTTTGCATTTGCAATAGAAATATGTGAAGATTACAGTTTCTCCACATCCCCACCAACATTTATTATCCTAAGTCTTTTTGATTATAGTCATTCTAATGGGTACGTAGTAGTCTCTCATTGTGTGATTTGTATTTCCCTAATGGCTAATGATTTTGAGCATCTTTTCATGCACTAATTACACACTCATATCTTTTTAAAATGAAATATATATTCAAATTGTTCCTCATTTTTATTGTCTGCTTATCATTGAGTTTTTCAAGAGTTTTAATCTATTATGAAATCAAATTCTTTACTAAATATGTAATTTGCAACTATTTTTGTCCAGGCTGTTGTTGTCTTGTTTTTTCATTTTCTTCATGGTGACTTTGGAAGTTCAAACTTTTCAGTTTTGGTAAAGTACAATTATCCTCTTTTTCTTTTATGAACCACACTTTTAGTGCTACATATATTAACTCTTTTCCTAACCTTAGGTCATAAAGAATTTTTCTTTAATGAAGGAACTTTCAGAAGTTCTTTTGTTTTGTTTTTGAACTGTCATTTAGGTCTATGATTCATATTGACTTCATTTCTGAATGTGTTTTGAAGTAAAGATCTAAATTAATCTTTTCACATATAGATATCCAATTGTTTCAGAAACATTTTTGGACAGGACTATCCTTTCTACAATGTCAAAAAATGTAGAAGGTTTAACCCTGGATTTTCATGTCTCTTCCAATTATTTATATGACTGTCCTTACCACATTGTCTTGATAACAGAATATTTATATTAAGTTCTGAAATCAAGTGCAAATTCTCTTAGTTCTTCCTTTTCAAAATTGTTCAGTTATTCTGTGTACAATGTATTTCCATAAGTTTTAAGATTTGCTTGTCTGTTTCTCCCAAAATTCCTTTGGGATTTTGAAAAAGATAACATTGAATCTATAGCTCACTTTAGAGGAGATTGCCGTCTTAAAATTATTGCGTCTTCCAATATATGAACATGGATGTATCCTAATTTATTAATGTTCTTTAATCTTTCACACTAATGTTTTGTAATTTTTGGTACAAATGCCTTGCACTCCTCTGTTAAATTTATACCTAAGTACATTATTTTTTTTAATGCTACTGTGATTGGAATTGCTTTCCAATTTCTTTTTTTCATTATTTATTGCTAGTATATAGAAACGTAATTAATTTTTGTTTATTATTCTTATATCCTGTGATTTGTTGAACTTGTTTATTAATTTTGTATAGTTTTACAAATTCTTTAGGATTTTCATCCATGAAGAAAGATTGTGTTAATTTTCCTTTTGAAGTTGTATGCCTTGTATATTCTCTCTCCTTCCTTCTGCTCCCTACTCCTCTGTCTCCTCTTTTTCCCCTTCCCCTCCTTCTCCTCCTATCCTATCACATCCCATCCTCTCCTATCCATCTTACATTACAATATATTCCAATACATGTTGAATAGAAGTGGGAATGCCTTTCCTTGTTACCAGTCTTAGGGAGAACACACTCATTTACCAATAAGCATAAGTTTAGCTCTAGGTTTTCCATAGATGACGTTTACAAGATTGTGGAAATTTCCATCTGTCCCTGGCTTCTGGGAGTTTTTTCATGAGTAAGTATTGAATTTGTCAAAGGCTCTTTCTGTTGCTGTTCAGATTATCATTTGGTTCTTACCCTTTTTTTTCCTGTTAATCTGCTGTGTAACTTTTTCCCCATAAAATAATTTATAGAGAAGTTTTAGATTGCATAAAAGGTACATCAATAATATAGGAGATTCCCATATACCCCACTCTCTCCCCATCACAATTTCCCTATTAATAACATCTTACGTCATTGTGGTGCATTTGTTACACTTAATGAACAAATACTGAAGCATTGCTACTAACCAAGGTCTAAAATTTATATTATGGTTTACACTTTTGACTACTGTTTTATAAGATTTAGCAAAATGTATAATGACCTGGTTCCATCATTGCAATATTATGCAGAACAATTTCAATGCCCTAAAAATGGCCCATGTTCCACTTATTCCCCCCTCCCCAAACCCCAAGTAACCATTCTCTATATCAATATTACAGGTTTTTCTATTAGAACAATAATAATAAGCCTACATTGGTCCATGGTTGTATTCCCCCCTTATGTTTGCTTATTCCTCAATCTTGAGGATTTTGAGATGGTGATGCCTGCTCTGCTTTAGATGGAGAGTAGGATTAGATCTTATGGTGAAGATGGAAGGAAATGTTTTGCTTGCAGTTTTAGATACTCTCTGTTTTCTTGGATGGGGGTTGTCCATCATATTGTTAGTTGTCATAGGCAAGCCCAATGAACTGGAAAGTAGGTGTTGGCTGCAACTCTGCTGGGTTTCAGGGCTCAACCAGCATATAAACAGATCGAAGATTTAAGTCTACGGGACATATATTTATTGTAGGTTGTAATTGTAACCTAGTTGTAGATTCAAATATAAGTGGTAGAAGAATCATGTATGGGGAAATTATAAATGAGTCTAATTCTGTTACATTGGGGAAATAGATTACCATATGTTTTAGTTTGCCAAAGGAGTGCTGATGTAAAATACCAGAAATCTATTGGCTTATATAAAGGGTACTTATAAGGGGTGAAAGCTTATAATTATAAAGCCCTAAAGAGTCCAATTCATGTTGCTTTCTCAGTAAAGTCAGTTGCCACGTGTTGAAGCAAGATGGTTGCTGATTTCTGCCTGGTCTTTCCTTCCAGGTGAGACCTCTTAAGGCTCTGTGGGCCAAGCTTCTTCCCAATATCAGCTGTAGGCCGGCATAGGGCTTGTCTCTTAAGGCTTCCTCTCTCTTAGCTGAGAACTATCAGACGAATGGATCATCTCTCTCTCTTCCTGCATGTCTTCTTGAGTGTGTGTCAGTTTGTGTTGGCTCATCAAGTAGGTGGGGTTTCAACCTGAGTCATACTTTACTTACATGGTCAGTACAGATCTTGAAAAATTCTTGTTAGTTTAGCATGCAGGAAGCAGGGGTCCAAGCCATCAGATAGTCTTATCCATGAGTTTTTCCTAGACAACTGCATTCTCAATCCTGAATTACAAGTTCCAAGTTTAGTTAATTCCTTAAATGGGGCACTATTATCTGGGGGCTTGATTTCCAGAGGCTTGGAAATTCTGGAATCAGTCTCTGGTTCCTTTGTGCCCATCATTTCAGTTCTCAGCTTATCTCTTTCCTCTTGCATTTTGCTATACTCTACAAGGAGAAGCCAGGCCATATTCTCAAAGTTTACTTTGGAAAGCTCTTCAGCTAAATGTCCAGGTTTGCCATTTTCAAATTTTGTCTTGCATATATCATCTTGCTAAGTTCTCTGCAATCTTAAAACACAGATTACCTTTCTTTCAGTTTCCAATAATAGTTTCATCATTTCCCTCTAAGGCCTATCAGAAATAACTTTAGGCTCCATATTCTTACCAACAGTCTCTTCAAAACAATTTAGACCTTTTCCATCAAGCATCTCACAATTCCTCCCAAAATACCCCATACCCATTTATAAAACCATTCCAGCATTTTTGGTAATTGCAACAGACTGTACCACATGCTTGGTACTCCATTACTGGTACCAAATTCTGTATCAGTCTGCCAAAGGGGTGCCAATGCAGAGTAACAGAAATCTGTTGGCTTTTATAAAAGTTATTTATTTGAGGGTAAATGCTTATAGTTACATGGCCCTAAAAACTCCAACTCAAGGTTGCTTTCTCACCAAAGTCAGTTGCCACATGTTAAAGCAAGGTGACCACTGATCTCTGCCTGGTCTCTCCTTTCTGGGCGTCCTCTTCTTAAGCGTCCATGGGTTTAGCTTCTTCCTCATCTCAGTTGCAGGCTGGCATTGGGCTTTTCTCTCAGTGCTTCCTCTTTCTCAGCTGCAAAATATCAGGTGAATGACTCTTCTCTCACCTCATTCTAGGGTCTCAGGATAAAAAATGGCAGAGCTCTCTCTCTTCCCATGTGTCCTCTTGAGCGAGTGTCCATTTATGTTGGCTCACCAAGGGGGTGGGGCCACAATCAGAGTTATACCTTACTACTGTGGTCCAATCAAATTCCTAATCTTAATAGGCAATTTAGTCAAGGACCCCTCATCTGAATCCAGTATAATCAAAGGAGGGTCACACCCAAAAGAACAGATTAGTTTACAAACATAATCTTTCTCTTTCTGGGACTCATTAAACAATTTCAAACTGCCAGACCATACATTCCAAGGTAAGGCACACCAACAGGGTGCGGATTTTATGGGGTTGTGTGCCTTGCCCATAGCATTTGAATGTCTCTAGATCCCTCAGGAGCACCACTCTTTCCATTTTGTTTACTATGGTAGTTAGTGAGATCTGCCTGATATGTGCATAATCACAATTTCTGGAATGAACTCCTGACTCACTTTGAAATCTCTTATTCATAGAAACATTTTTGTATTTAGAGATTTCCCCTTTTTGTCAAGGTCTTCATCCAAATGCATCATTGGTTGGTGTTCAGTATTAATCCCGCAGTGCCAGTGAGGTTCATCCCTGGAATTCATGTCCCAAGCTAAGGGGATGGGGAAGATATTGAGTTTGGCTTAGAGAGTGGCCACATTTGAGTAACAAGGAGGTTTTCAGGAAGAAACTCTTAGGCAATAGTTATTATTAAGCTAATTTTCAGTTTTACAAGAATAAGGGTCATAAATACAAGCATTAATATTGTAGGCTTGGTATATTGTTCTGTTTGCCTTTTATTAGGCCCTGCCTATATAAGCTAGATCAGGAGTTCATAACCTTTTTTGTCACATGGACCTCTTTGCCAGTCTGGTGAAAACCAAGGACCCCTTACTAAGTCCACACTATACTGTGTTTTATTTAGTGAATATATCACACCCACACAACACATCCCTACAAGTATATTATTTATTTTTAATTTAAATTCAAGCTCATTGATCCCTTTTTAAGAAGCCCTGCTCTAGATATTCTTGCCACTCTATTTGAGAACCTAGTAGGACTCCTAGTATAGAGTTGCCATATGATCTGGCAACTTCATTACTAGAAATAAACTCAGAAATTTTGAAATGAACAGATAGATGCACACCAAACGTTCATTGCAGCATTATTCACCATTGTCAAAAGTTGGAGGCAACCCAAGTGTCCATCAGATGAATGGATAAACAAAATGTGGTATGTACATACAAATGGAATGTTACTCAGCTGTAAGAAGCAATGAGGTATTGACACATGTGACAACATGGATGAACCTCAGAGTCCTTATGTAGAGTGAAGTAAGTCAGTCACTAAAGGACAAATACTGCATGATCTCTGCTGTGTAACTTTAATTCCTGTTTTAATGTCACATAAACCTGCTTTTCTGGGATAAACTAAGCTTGGTCATGGTATATATGATTTTTTACTGTTGCTGAATTAATTACTGTTATGTCAAGAATTTTTGAGACTATATTAATGAGGCATATTGGTATACTATTCTGTAATATTTTTCCTTGTTTTGTCTTTGTCTAGCTACAGTATCAGTGTGGCCTCATAGCTCGACTTAGAAAGTGTTCCCTTCACCTCTATTTTCATAAAGAATTTATAAAGGACTTATATTATTTCTTTTAAACATATTTGATAGTAATCACCAGTGTATCCATTTGGACTGGACTTCTGTTTATGGGAAGACTTTTACAAACTAATTAAATTTCTTGACCTGTACATTTATTCATATTTTTTATTTTTATAGCCAGTTTTGGTCATTTGTGTTCTTTAAAGATTTTGTCTATTTAATTCAAATTTCCTAATTTTCTTGACACGAATTTGTTCATACTTTACAAATCTTTTAATTTTAGTAGGTAATGATTTACCTTTTCCATTCCCAATTTTGATTTGATATTATGTATCCTTTCTCCTTTCCTTCTTTTTTTGGTCTGTCTAGTTAAATTTTGTCAAATGTGTTGACCTTCTTTTAGAACTATTTCTTAGTTTCATTATTTTTCTACACTGTTTTTCTCTTCTCTATTGTGTTGATTTAAACTCTGATTAAATAGATTTATTATTTCCTCCCTTCTATTTGTCTATCCTCATTTGGAAAACTTTTTTTTTTTAAAAGATTTATTTATTTATTTAATTCGGCCCCCCCCCCCCCCCCCCCGTTGTCTGTTCTCTGTGTCTATTTCCTGCATCTTGTTTCTTTGTCTGCTTCTGTTGTTGTCAGCGGCACGGGAAGTGTGGGCGGCACCATTCCTGGGCAGGCTGCACTTTCTTTCGCGTTGGGCGGCTCTCCTTACAGGGTGCACTACTTGCGCGTGGGGCTTCCCTAAGCGGGGGACACCCCTGCATAGCAGGGCACTCCTTGCGTGCATCAGCACTGCACATGGGCCAGCTATTTGGAAAACTTCGTTCTTATTTTCCAAGCTTCTTAAGGTGGAAGAATAGATTATTGATATGAGTTATTTTAAATGTTCTAATCTGGGCATTTATAACTTGAACTTTCTCTCTTACCATGTTATTAGCTATGACATAAACAATTATGATATGCTTCTTTTTGTTTCATTTAGCTCAAAATATTCTCTAATTTTCCTTTGATTTCTTTGACACACAGAAATGTGTTTTGATTTTTAAACTGTAAGGGATTTTTCAAATTTTTTTCTGTTGTTAGTTTCTAATTTAATTCTACTGTGGTCAGAAAAGATTTTTGCATTCTTTTAATCTTTTGCATTTATTGAAACTTGTTTTATGGCCCAGAATGTGCCCTATTATATGAAATGTTTTACATGGCCTCATAAAGAATGTGTGGATGAAGTGCCCTATAAATGTAAGCTCAAGATAGTTAATAATGTTCAAGTCTTCTAAACACTTGATGATTATCTGTCTGGGTTTTCTATCAGCTAATGAGAGTAAGAAATTGAAGTCTTCAACTATTAATGTGGAATTCTGTATTTCTCCTTTCAATTCTGTCAATTTTTATTTCATGTATTTTTGGGTTTTGTTGTTAGGTGCATATAGGTTTATGATCATAATATCTTACTGAGGAATTGACATTTTAATCATTATGAATCATTGTTCTTTGACTCTAATAATATTTCTTGTCTGAAATTTAAAAAAATCTTATTATTTGTGTTAAAAATTACGGCCATTTCAGCTTCTTTCAGCATGTTATATAATTTATGCCATTTTACTTTCAACCTATTGCTGTCATTGAGTTTAAATTTTTCCAACATATAGTTGGAATTTTAAATCTAATCTGATCATCTTGTTGATTGGATTGTTTATTCCCATGTATCTTTTGTAATTTTGTAATTATTCTATGGTTGGATTTACAGCTATCATTTTGTTTTCCTCTGTGTTTTCTGTATGTGTCATCTATATTTTTGTTTCTCCTTCTTCAGTTCCTCAATTGTATTATATATAATATATAATTTAATTTACAATAATTATTGTATATTTTGAGTTATATTCTTAATGTTCATTTTAGGAAATTCAATATGTATTTTAATTTAGCACAGTATGTTAATACCTCAAGTTAATATTAACTAAATTTTGTTAAAATATAGAAACTTTGTTCCAAAATAGTTCCTTCCTCCCTCCTTAGTTGTCATGTGTATAATATCTATTAATGTTTTTTTCCAGCTTAATGTTTTAATTTCAGCATTCATTGTTGTTTTAAGCATTAAATCACTTTATATCAGTACCTGTTCTTTTTGTTGTATAGTCTCTGTAGTATAGCAATTATATTTTTATCAAATCAAATTTTAATTTTGATTAGTTAAAGCAATTTCTGGTAAGAACTCAATTTATTTATATTTGCTAAATATATAGGAATAAATGATGGCAATCTTTAATCCATGCTAATCTTTAGTTTATTTTTCTGTTCTCCATAGGATTTCCATATATCCAAAAATACAGAGTCCTTTAGGATAGAATACACTAATAAAGACATAGAGGTTTTTTAACTTTGAAAAAAATTATGTTATTGTATTTCTGAAAACGTCCTATCTGTATTTTCTTTCTGAAAGTTAAAATATTTTACTTGAGTGCCCCATCTTTACTATACAAATTAAATGGCTCTGTAAATGAACCTGCAAAAATCTGTTTTCTCCCTCTCCATTTGGCCATATCCCACCAATCCCTCAAAGCCCTCCTCAAATCCCATATATTCTATAAATATTAGTTCAGACAATGCCACATCACTTTTCCTCCTTTCTGAAATTCTGGGAACTTACTGTTTTATTCACCTGGTTATTGGAAAGCTACTTGATTTGAAATTTTTCCTTTTATGTTCATTTTTGTGAACTTAATCATTATTATTAACTTTAATTTTAAGTATTTATATGCATTACTATCACTGATTCTTTACAACACACTTTTAGGGGTGGTGGTAAAAGTGATACTAAAAATATTTAACAATGTATGCATCATGGACACTGGCCAAGCAGAAGAGATGCTGAACAGATAACTGTTAAAACCATACTGATATTCATGTGTAGAATATCAGCCAGGGGTCATTGTGATTACCATTTTCATTTTATAGATCTGATCTTCATTCTCACAATGTCTATATGCTATTTGGGAGGACACAAGTAATAGCTAGTATCCTGATTTTTATCTTACTTATTTCTGGAACTAATCATAATATCTTCTGAATAATAGAAATCAAAGTATTTGTGATCATTGCTAATAATGATACTAATGACATTGTTTGGAATAAGGAAGATTCTGAAGTAGCCAATTTCTACCTCATTAAGTGTTTTGAAAATGCACATCTGTACCTGGTAACTTCTGTATATCTATAAATAAACACATAGAAAAGAACAGTAAAGAGAAGGACCCAATGGTTGACTTGTCTAAGTGGTTAACACCGATGAATTAGCCAAACATGGAAAATGATTAGAAAGAACACGAGATCCTGTTTTTCCAAATGGGTTCTACTTACCACTCACATTACTTGATAGGAATGCCTGCTACATTTACACTTGTAAGGATAAAGTTGTGGCAAATATTTATGTAAACTCATTAAAAAGCTTGTTTTTAAAATATTGCCATAGGTATTAAATATTTTTAGTAGACATCTTTATTCTGATCCTAATAGAGGTGTTTTAAGTATAAATAGTTGAAAGTACCGAAGTTAAACTTAATTAAAAACACATTTCCAATTTAAAGCGAAAGGTACCAATGTGGCAAAAGCAACATTTTGGGGTTGTGGAAATAGGAGGGTGAACTGCTTTCAACATCAAAGACTTCAGGGTGTCAGATACAGTTCCTGGCACTTCGTTTTTGTTTTTTGTTTTTTTTTCATTCAACAAACTTCATCCTGTTCCTAAGGGGAGAATTCATGGGTTTGGAGCCAGAGGGTCATGATTAAAGTCCCTGCTTTGACATGTGTTAGCTCTTCTATAAGTCATCCACTTGTCCTTTAGTTTCTTCATCTTCAAAGTGGGGAAAGCCATCAAAACTGACAGCTCAGAGATATTATGATAGAATGAAAATTTAATGTAATTATGTGAAATGCAAAGCTAAGTAAGTATATAGCTTTATTTAAATAGCATTGTGTATTATGTTATCAATTACAATGATTATATGTTAGTCAATCTATTATCATTTCATTTACTTTTCATATCTCCTTGACATTTAGGCATTATGAATCTTGGTCTACAAATCACCAACACTGAAACTCAGAGAGATTAATAAACTTGCCCAAGTGCAGCAGCAGAACCAAAGACTTGCCACCAGATTTTTAAATCCCCAGCTCAGTTCCACTGCAGTATAGCAGTATGCTCATTGAGGCATTATGGCCAAGTTCAGGGGCAGGATGCCCAGCACTGGGCAAGCAACAGACTGTGACAGTGATATTTATCAAAGCCAAGGGTATGCTTTGCTAAGGAAACTTAAAATATGAAAATTATAAGGTAGGGGAAAATATCAATTAGAGGTTGATTATATGTTTGTACAGACATGTTCACAATAGAAAATATGTGCTCAGATGACTGGATTAACATGGAAAGGGGCATTTAAGAGGCGACTTTCTCATATGAAATTATACGCATCTGTAAATGCAGCTGCCATATTATATGTCTTTGTACACATCACGCTGCTATGAACCTGTGGCAGGTGAACTGATTTCAGTGTCGTGTGCTAGTTCATCCACACCCCTGCTGAGTGGGAGAAGATATTTTCTCTCCAAGTGTATCATAGGTTACTTTGTTCTGGGTATGGATTCATGAAGACAGTAGGAAAGTGTCTTTGTTTCCTGTGGGTGATATAAAAAAATTACCACAATCTTAGCAGAGTGGCTTAAAACAACACAAACAGTTCTAGAAGTCAGAATTCAAAATCAGGCTCCCTGGTCTAAAAACAAGCCGTCATCTGGCTAGTTCCTCTTGGAGGCTTGCCTTTGCCTGCTCTTAGAGACCTCCTGCATTCCTTGGTTCACACCCTTTCTTCCATCTTCACAGCCAGCAGCGTAGCATAGTCACATCTCCCTCCTTCTCTCCTACTGCTGCCATTGTCATGGCACCTCTGCCCTGCACCTTCTCTCTGCCATCTTATAAGGACCCTTGTGGTTGCATCATTGGGCCCACCTGGATAATCCAGGATATTCTTCACATCTCAAGATTCTCAACTTAATTACATCTTCAAAGACCCTTTCTTTTGCCATATAAGGTAATATATTCGCTGGTTCTGATGATTAGGATGTGGTAATCTTTGGCGAGGGTCATTACTCAGCCTACCATAGAAGTTGATGTTGTTATTTTGAAATTGCTTCTCCAAGTCTTTTGATTCATTTACAGAATTTGCATTTTTCCACTAGATAACTATGTGAAGCACCATAATGGTGGGTTTTATTCTTTTTTTCTGCTAGTAGAAAGAAGATTCAAGATTAGGCCTCCATAAGGGCAAAAAGCAAACTTCTGTCTTACTTGATCACAGTTTTTTATAAAACCTATTCTTGCTATTTTAACAAGATACAATATAGACATTTGAGGGTTTGGTATAGTCATATAGACGTGATGAGCTGTGTTTTATCAATGAGTTTGGGTTCATTAAATTTATCATTTCTAAATACATTATTAAAAGAGTTTCCATTCTTTATCAATACTCCCATAAATTCAAATGATACATCATTTTTAAAAGTCATGAGCAAAGTACACTGTAATTTCCAAGTCTCCCTCATCATTGTCAAAGAGGAAAGACAGATTCAGAAATTTTAATCTCTTGTATTTTCATAAAAATCAAAAACTGAATTTAAAGAAAATCATGATAGAACTTCAAAGATGCACTACTTTGCATTTTTGAATATTTCCTTGTCAACTCATCTTTTCAATTCTGAGTAAGATTGTTTAAAGAAGAAGAAGACAAAGACATAAGCATAATCTAATTTTCAAGGTGCTTTGGGACTACCCTCACATTTTCACAGGATATTCATTTTTTAAACCTCAACTTACAGAACACAGTTTTCCATTTGCCTCTTCATTTCCAGCATTAGCAAAGTCAACCTGTTTTCTGACTGTAGAGATGGATGCTAAGCCTCTTCTTGTTCTCCCTTGCCTCTGCCCTTCCGCTGAAGAAAATATCTGGGGCAGGCTCTCCATATGGAATCCTGCTGACTTAGAAGATGCCCCTAATTCAAGGAAGGACAATTCACTTTCTTGGAATTCTTTTTACCTTGCTATCTGCAATACATGACTTTCTATGTGTTCAACCACTATCTAAATGTGCAGTTTTCTCTGACATTTATCTCACAGTTATCTCTCTGTATTACAACTATTTTAAATTCAATATCACCATCCTCAATCAGCCTCATAATACTGGGAAACTATTTGCTTTTGTTGCTCTAAGCAGCACCCTTCCCATTTTACAACAAAAGTCTTTACCACTTTCTTTGAAACTATGACCTTTTGTAAGCAGATATCTTGCCTCGAAAATGAGAGCAAGCAGATGTCTCACACTGAACTCAGACTCACCAGTTTCTTGTCATCCATTTTTGTCACTCCACCTGTAAATGATGTCTCTTTATTTCAAAGCAACATTGTGCCATTCATTATCTGGTCTGTCTCCTGCATAGTCATCATAGTCCCACAATTTCCTGTCATTTCGCACTGAGACAATTTCAAGTCTCAACCATCTTTAAAAAACAAGGAGAAGATAACCAAAATAGAGATGAAGTACATGTGCTCAGAAGTCAGAAAAGCTGGGTCTGAATCCAGGCTGCATAATTTACTAACTTTGAGGATTTGACCCGACCTAGGTTATTTTCTGAGACTGAGTCTGTTTTCTCATCTATAAAAATGGTTTAATAATAGTATGTAATTCATGAGGCTGTTGTAGGGTAAGTGAAATAATGTATGTAAAGGACTTAGAATACTGCTTGACACATAGCAAACAATAAGTTATTTCCCTAGCACATAGGAAACATCAGCAAATGTTACTTGTGTTGCTGTCATCATTTTCCAGTGCAAATGCTCTAACAGAGTAATTTAGAAATTATTAAATTATCAAATTGTTTCTCTTCAGTAGCTTCTTACTGTCCTTGGGCTACCTCTCGGTATGAGCTGACCCTTCACTATCTCTTCGTGTCACTCCATGCACTTGTGTTCTATGCTCCAGCAGTACTGGAATTTTTTTCTGCTTTTAACATTCATAAAATATTTGATTAGTGAAATGAGGGCTTGTTTGCTGCATGCTAGCTATAAATTGCATCTTTGTTATTGGCATCACACAAGTCACTCACCCTTATGAGAATGTTCATCTTAAACTCCATTGCTTTTAACTCTGGAAGGCTACCCCACTGGGGTATTATTAGTATCTTAATAAAGGAAGGAAAGAAAGAGGAAAAAAGAAAGAGAGATAAATAGAGATAGAGAAATGGAAAAATGGTGATCCCTTAAGGAAATAACTTTTCCCTGCAGATTTCTGCCTGTTCTTATTGCCTCTGCCTGGTACACCCCTTTCTACTTTGTTTCACTGATTTCTGGAAATGTTGACTCCACCTGGAAAGCTTTCATCTCTCTCTTGCAATGGCTGTGAGATAACCCTCTAATCCCTCTAAACCCTATGTTTAAGTCTATCCAAGCATGTATCATATGATATTGCGATTTGAATGTTTTCTCCATTAGGCTGTAAGCAAATTGAAGAAACCCATTTTCTCTCTTCCTTGCATCACCTGCATCTGTAACAGTGTCTGGAAGTAAGGTTTATAGAATGAATATATTAGTAATTCAGAATTATGATGACTGAACAAATGAATTGAATGGGAATTTGAAAAGAGCCTCCAAAGAAGTTAAGTGTAGAGCAGGCACGAAAGAGAATAGTTATCCCCCATTTCCAAAATTTCCATTCACTTTTAGTTCTGAATGACCCTGTGTCTTAGCAGAGTCCTTTAGGGGCCACTGAGCCTCACATTCAAGTTAAAGTCCCATTAAGTCACTCATCAGTGTTTTTGAAGTTTATTCTGATTTCTCATAACTTAGAAAGAGTAAAAACAATGCACTCCCAATACTAGCAAATGCCTTCTTTCCAGTGTAATAATTAAACTTTGTGATTTGCCAACTGGTGATTTTAAGCTATGTACATTCTTCCTTCTCTTTTTTCCTGTTTGAAGGCTCATGAGGACACCTACTTGTTGGGAAATATGAAATTGGGTAGAGTATAATTGCTTTCTTACTCTTCCCGATTCTCTCCAGGACCCTAAAAACAGATCTATAATATTAACCTGAGGTGGAGAAGGGAAGCAATTATTTTGATGGTCCAGGCTCAGGAAGTATAGCAGGAAACAAAGCCAGCTGTGCATTTTGAATTAACTCAAATTCCCACTGAGGAGCTTAAAGTAAGCAATGAAGAGGTAAAGTTTCTTAAGTGTATTTTTGAAACTCCTATCTATTTTAACTAACATCAATTAGGAAATCTAATCCCATGAGGGCCTACAAGATTGGGTTATAGTTGAAAAGTCAAAAGAAGGACTCTTTTTTTCTTTACTCCCATAGTGAAACATTTCCTAAAGAATGTTTTCTCCTCCTCTTCCTCTTTTGTCTTTTCTTACTCTTCCTTCTTTTTTCTCGTTTAAATATGCAAGCTCCCAAGAAATCTCATTAAATTACTAAAATATGAACAAGAAATATTATCAGTTCTCCCTGAGGATTATCCTTTCACCTCCCTCCTGCGAAGATTCCCTGCTGACATGAATTACACAGTGACATGTTAGACCATTCTAACTTTAATGGACTCTACTAGGAGCGAGATGGTTAAGTTCATGTGTTAACCTGGCTAGTTTATGGTGTCCAGTTGTTTGGTCAAACAACCATTGGCCTGATTGTTACTGTGAGAGTATTTCATGGACTTAAATCATTAGTCAATTGATTGCATCTGTGGCTGATTAGATTATATTCACAATCAACTAAGAAAATTGCCTTCAGCAATGAAAGAATTCTCATGCAATCAGTTGATTTCCTTGAAGGGAAAACTGATGATTTCAGCAATCAGAAAGAATTTCTATCTCTTCTTTAGCCAATCAACTTCTCCTGGGGAATTCATCTAAACTTTTGAAGTTCCCAAGTTACAGCCTGCTCTAGAGAATTTGGACTTGACAATCTCCATGATCACATAAACCAATTAGTATAGTAAATCTCTTCATATGTACAAGCATACATAATTATATATGTGTATGTCTATTTTTATACATACACACGCAAGGAATTAAAATACGTTTTACATCAAATTTCAGTTAAAATGATGGTAATGATGATATAGTAAAAAACAATTTTTGTAACTAATTTTGGATCTTATATCTGGACAAGATAGTTAAAGAAAAATGGGGAAAGGAAATGACTATAGATCTCTAAGAATAAAAGAATAAGGCATTCCTAAGCACTTGGAATAGATGCGCGCCTAACACTTGTCACTCTGAAAGTATGCGTGTTGAAGAATGAACACATCCTTTATTTATTTTTAAATATTTTTATTGTCTTTTTAAAAAAGATACATAGATCACACAAAATGTTACATTTGAAAATATAAGAGGTTCCCAAATACCCCACTCCACACCCCACTGCTCCCACATCAACAACCTCTTTCATCAGTGTGGCACATTCATTGCGTTTGATGAACACATTTTGGAGCAGCTACACTGCATGGTTTACATTGTAGCTTACTCTCTCCCCCAGTCCATTCAGTGGGTTATGGCAGGATATATAATGTCCAGCATCTGTCCCTGTAATATCATTCAGGACACCCCAAGTCCCCAAAATGCCCCCATATCACACCTCTTCTTCCCTCTCACTGCTCTCAGCAACTCCTGTGGCCACTGTCTCCACATCAATGATACAATTTCTTCCATTGTTAGAGTCACAATAGTTTTATAGTAGAATATCAGTAAGTCACTCTAATCCATACTCTATTCCTCCATCCTGTGGACCCTGGGATGGTGATGTCCACTCCACCTCTAAATCAAGATGGAGCTTAGATCCAACATGGCTGATGGATACAATTCTCCTGCTTACTTGCAGTTGTAGACACTCTTGGTTCCCTGGTGTGGTAGTCGACCATCCTCACCTCCCTGTTGGCTGACCTGGGAAAGTCCGAACCGGAGAGCAGGTGTTGCAACTCTGCTGAGACTCAGGGCCCAGCTGGCACATGGACAGTCCAGAGATTCAAGTCTCCTGAGCATACACCAACCCCAGTGCCAACCATAGGTTCAGTAAAAGTGACATAAGAGGTATTTGTATAGAGGTCACATCTGAGTCCAACTCCATCACACTCAGGAGCACAAATTCCAAAGTAGGGCCCACTGACAAGGCACTGAACTCTAGAGCCATCTTTCATGACCGCAGGGCCTTGGTGTCTCCGTGGCCCTCAGAAGCACCAGTATCTGGGGTGGTATCTACTTTGGCTGTCTCTGGGATCCTGCTGAGATGTGCATAAGCTAGACCCCTCTGATGACCTCCCAACTAACTTTGAAGTCTCTTAGCCATATAAACTCATTTGTCTACCATTTCCCCTTTTATTTTTTTGCCTTTTTTTTTGGTCTTTATTTGTTTTTTTTAATGTTACATTAAAAAAATATGAGGTCCCCATATACCCCCCACCCTACCCCCTCACCCCATAACAACAACCTCCTCCATCATCATGAGACATTCATTGCATTTGGTGAATACATCTCTGAGCACTGCTGTACCTCATGGTCAGTGGTCCACATCATAGCCCACACTCTCCCACAGTCCACCCAGTGTGCCATGGGAGGACATACAATGTCCAGTATCTGTCTCTGCAGCACCACCTGGGACAACTCCAACCCCTGAAAATGTTCCCACATCACATTTCTTCCTCCCACTCCCTACCCCCAGGAGCCACCATGGCCACTTTCTACACACCAATGCCACATTTTCTTTGATTATTAATCACAGTAGTTCATGAATAGAATATCAGTAAGTCCACTCTAATCCAGACTCTATTCCTCTATCCTGTGGACCTTAGAATGGTTGGGTCCACTCCACATCTTCCCCTTATAATCAAGTTCTTTTTATAGTTGCATCACCAGCTGGTGCTTGGTAGTAATCCCTTAGCACCAGGGAGACTCATCCCTGGGAGTCATGTCCCATGCTGGGGAGAAGGTAATGCATTGCATGCTGAGTTTGGCTTAGAGAGTGACCATATTTGAGCAACATGGAGGCTCTCAGGAGGTAACTCTTAGGCACCCTGCAGCTCTAGGCCTAGTTGAAATTTCAAGCACACAGGCTCATAAGCATAGTCATCAGTATCAAGGGCCCATCATTGGACCATCCTTCTTTAGTGGTCTTTGCCCTTGCACTTGGGGGATTGTTGCTGTTCCATTAGGGAATGCAACAGAGGCCCCAGGATGGGAACTCAGCACACCCTCAGTTGTCGTGTGTAACTCTACCTAATATGACAACACCCAAGAACATCTGAACATATCTATATACCCTATATGTATGCCCTAGAGAACTCCCTCCCACCCATGCATCCCCCATCAATAACACTCCACCCAGTGTTCTTCCCCTGCCAAAGTTGAGCCCCTCTGTGATCCAAAACTTCTTAAAAAATGGAGCCTATTATATGCCAAATTCAATTAGTAGGAAAATGAAATAGTAATGACAGGTTTAAAGATTAGAAATGGAATGCATAATAATTTAGAAAAACTAAAATAAAGTAAAAAATAAATTGGGGGGCAGTGCACCACGTGGGGATTGCAGCCGGGACTGAAGGCTGGGAGAATGTCTGGTTTGGGTCTAGGTTGGAGTTGGAACAGCAGAGATGAGGAAGGAAACGCCGCCTTCGCGGGTGCCCCTGGTGGCCCAGGAGGGGACCTTCGCCTGAATGCACCAGCCTGTATGGAGAGGCAGTTGCAGGCTGTGCGGTGCGGGTCGATTGGGTCGCTCCTCCTCAGGGCCTCAAGTCTCAGTGGCCGCTGCTGGGCTGGTTTTCTCTGGCTTTTCAAGGACCCTTGTGCCACCCCCAACAAAGGCTTCTGCTCCGCTGGAGTCCAGACAGAGGCTGGAGTGGCTGACCTCACTAGGGTTGGGGACAGAGGTATCCTAGTGGCTTCAGGTTCTGGTACTTTCGAATTGTGGGGGCTGCATGAGAATGAGACACTCATTGTCAGCAAGTTCCGCAAGTATGAGCACGATGACATTGTGTCTACCGTCAGTGTCCTGAGCGCTGGCACACAAGCTGTCAGCGGTAGCAAAGACTTCTGCGTTAAGATTTGGGGCCTTGTTCAACAGACTGTTCTGAACTCACACGGAGCTCAGTCTGGGCAGGTCACTTGAGTTGCCGCCTCTCCCCACAAGGACGCTGTGCTTCTTTTCTGCAGCGTGGACAATAGAATTTTCCTCTGGGACACCACTGTTCCAAGCCAGACTCACAGATGGGCTGCACTGCCTCTGGATTCCCCTACCTCACTGGCTTGGCATCCTCAGCAAAGTGAAGCCTTTGTCTTCGGTGGACACCAAAAGTGCAAGCCATGTCCTCAGTTCAACTGTGCACTCCCCGTGTGTCACTGGGCTGGTGTTCTCCACACACAGTATTCCCTTGCTGGCTTCTGTTAGTGAAGACTGCTCACTTGGTATGCTGGACTCTGGCCTTTCCAAGGTGTTTAGAAGCCATGCCCACAACGACTTTGTGAGAAGTCCCCCTCAATCGCTTCCTCCTTACCACAGTGGGCTGGGACCATCAGGTCATCTACCATATTGTGCCCACAGAACCTGTCCCAGTCCCTAGACTTAAGAACATTGCCAAGTAGATTGGACTTAAGGCAAAAACAAATCCCCTATGAGTATCCACATCCATTGGCTCTGTCCCTTCATATTGTGAAACAAGATAGGAGTCTTATATAGTATTTTTTTGTCTTTGTTTTTTTAATGTTACATTAAAAAAATATGAGGTCCCCATGTACCCCCCCCACCCCCTTCACCCCACTCCTCCCCCCATAACAACAACCTCCTCCATCATCATGAGACATTCATTGCATTTGGTGAATACATCTCTGAGCACTGCTGCACCTCATGGTCAATGGTCCACATCATAGCCCACACTCTCCCACAGTCCACAAGTGCGCCATGGGAGGACATACAATATCTGGTAACTGTCCCTGCAGCACCACCCAGGACAACTCCAACCCCCGAAAATGCCCCCACATCACATCTCTTCCTCCCACTCCCTACCCCCAGCAGCCACCATGGCCACTTTCTCCACACCAATGCCACATTTTCTTCGATTAATACTAATCACAATAGTTCATGAATAGAATATCAGTAAGTCCACTCTAATCCATACTCTATTCCTCCATGCTGTAGACCTTAGAATGGTTGTGTCCACTCCACATCTATATCAAGAGGGGACTTAGATTCCACATGGATGCTGGATGCAATTCTCCTGTTTTCAGTTGTAGGCACTCTTGGCTCCCTGGTGTGGGGGTTGACCTTCTTCACCTCCATGTTAGCTGAGTGAGGTAAGTTCAATAAACCAGAATGTATAAGTTTCAAGTCTGTTGAGGCTCAGGACCTGGCTATCACATGGTCAGTCCAGAATTCAGGTCCCCTGGGTATACATTAAACCCCAGCACCAACTACATTTCCAGTAAAAGTAACAGGAGAGGCTTGTGGACAAAGATCACATCTGAGTCCAGCTCCATCACACAGAAACACAAACTCCAAAGTAGGGACATGGCACTGAACTCCATCTGCCATGACCATAGAACCTGTGGGTCTCTGTAGCCCTCAGTAGAACCAATACCTGGGGTTGCATCTACTTTATCTGTCCCTGGGACTCTACTCAGGTGTGCATAAGGGTAACCCCTCTGATAACCTCCTGGCTCTTTTTGGAGACTCATAGCCATATAAACTCATTTGTCCTTCCCCTTTTCCTTTGATAGACTAGATCTACGCAGTTAACAAGTATTGTCTTTGAGCCTGGGGGTGGCTGGATTCTTGGATTCTATTGTCATAGGGAGAAAAAACTCTTGAAGATGGATATGTATGTGTGTCTGTCTGAATGTGTGTGTAGATAGCATTTTTGGTAGTGGTGAGAATAAAAACAAATATCCTGTTCCCATGTAGCTCTGTATGAGATAGTGACCTTATCTGGGACGGGTGTGGGATGTGGGCATTCCTGAATTGTTGGAGGCAGCTTTTTTTCTACTCATAGTGACAGGAGCACCTTTATTTATTTTTTTTATAGAACTTAATGTACTTGTATCGTAGGAAATACTCCCATTCATAAAAAGCCAGCCCAGATGACTTTTAGGTAGAGCCAGGATTCACTCACCACAGTTTGCATGTGTCTTGCTGTTCAGCTGAATTAGGAATCCATTTTTAGGCTGAACAAAATGAGTGTGGTTGGTGCCTTTGTAATACCTGTTGTCCCCCACCCCCCAATGAAGTTACGTATATGAGAGATGAGTGGGTATTTTTGCCATAGGTTAGATGCTACAGAAAAAAGTTTGGAGAAGATGGAGAGCTTAAGGGCATTCCAGTTAAGTTTGAAAACTGGCACAGACCATTGCAGAGACATCTCTCCCCCTTTGTCACCAGAAAACAGCCTGGGTCCAGACCTCTTATAACTATGGGGTCCTTTTCTCTAGATGTAGGAATTCTGAATGCTGTATTTGTGGACTTTGAAGATTTTCAATTCCAGCAGCAGGGAGAGAATCAGAAATAATGGTTGTGAAATAAGAAGTTTAGGTTTTGTTAACAAATAAATAAATAAATTAGGGTATTAAAAAATAAAAAAACATCATAAGCTTTTTTTTTTTTTTGATGTTTTGCCTTTCATTGCTGTAATAGTTATTGCCCTGTATGTACAGTGGCAAGGCAATATCTTCCATTTCTTCCTCAGTGTCTACATCCTTTTTTAAAAAACTTTTTTATTATGTCTTCAAAAAGGGTTTAGGTCACAGTAAAGTAATATATAGAAATACAAGGGACTCCCATATATGCAATATCAAACCCTTTCCCCCCTTCCTCAGCAATGACCTTTTTACATGTGGATGTTCCATTTGCTACCACTGATGTGCAGATATTGAAACATAGCTACCAACCATGGTTCCACTGTGGTTTAAATTATGGTTTATATTTTAGACTGTACACTTTTATAAATTTTTGATTACATTATGATTTACATTATGGTTTACATTTTAGACTATACACTTTTATATATTTGTGGTGAAATTTAACATGGCCTGTGCCCATCATTGCAGGATCATGCAGAACACTTCCATTGGCCCCCAGTTACCCCCTTTTCCATCTGTCTTTTCCTCCCTCCCCCCTCTTGGGGCCCAATGTGACAAGCAAGCTTCACTGCCTGAAGGACAAGATTCATAGATACTTGCAGCAATGCTGGGGGCTTGACACACTAGTCTGTCCCCCATTGGGAGCCACCCATGCTCTCGAGAGACACCCTCCCTTCTGTTTGAGAACATCAGGCCTCCCCAGGATGGGGACATGACACCTTTATTGATGGTGAACTCTGGGCCTTCTTTTTAGGGACCCGGCGAAAGAACTTCTTTCCCATTGTCTCTTTCACTTGTCCTAGATACTGGCTGTTGTATTCTTTTCACAGGGAAATGTCTATCTTGATCTGAGGCAAAACATTATCTGTAAATAAAGTGACATTTCTGATATATATAAATGATTCTTTGAATATCATTGGGCAGGATGTGATATTGTTCAGAAACTTGCTATCATTTGGACTTTTGAGTTATTTTTAATCTTATTACTAACGGAAATATGTTTATATATTTATTTTTTACTAGAAGAGGTAGACTTTTGCATTAAATAGGCTAATTAAATACTTTAACAATTTTTGTATGTATGTTTTATGTGTATATGGCTATATATATGATGGTAAAAACAGATGCAATTTAAGTATGTCATATATTCTGTTAATTGATTATTTTATAACACTTAAGCTTGATTTTCTGCATAGGAATGAATTAAAACATTTTGTTTTAGATTAGGATTTTAATTTCAAAGGGCTAAAATAATATAATTATGATTTATTATTTTACAAAATAAGCAGTCCTCTGTATTTGAAGTAACATAGACTTGAGGCCAAATACCTGGGTGTTTATCTAACTTTTATATGTGACCACTGACAACTGATTTTTTTTTTCTGAGACTCATTTTCCTTATCTGCAAAATGGAAATTATACAAATCATATCTTAGTCTGTTTCATAGGGTCGTAGAATCAGTCAAATGCAACTGTGTATGCTAAAAGCATATGCATACTAAATTGTTAAGTAATTTCATGGTGTTATTATTGTTTCAAATAATAAAGGTAAAATATGGAAGCTATATCTTGGTTTGAAGAATTGCATTTCTTCTTTCAGGAGTCAAAATTAAGAAGCATCTGTAAACAGGATAAGACTCTAGAACTATGAATAAATGGCTAGTTCAATTTAATGTAATTTACTTTAGGGAGAAAGTGTATGTGCTTGCTTTTATGCCATCCACTGTAGTGGTGATAGTTTTGTGCTTCAAGGAGTTTATACATAGTTGTTGGTAGAGCACGGTTTATCTCCATAAACCACTTAGAAAATGATGTTAGTAGATTAATAATAATAATGATAATACCGTAACTGGTTTAAAACCAAACAGCTTTATGGTTTAGTCTCTGCTTTAACCTACAGTACAATAAGTATCAATCCAGAAAATAAGAATAATTGAAAGCCCCTCAAAACATCATTCAATTCTCTTATAGAATGTCAGAGGGTTTCCAATTAGCAGCCTTTGGCAAAGGCTAAAAATCTTTTATTTTCTATCCCTTTCTCAATCTCCCACAAACTGCCTAGTCCACCCTCTCCTAATCTTCCTTATTCACTCTCAAACCTGCATGCAAACCTCTGTCTATGATATGCAGCACAGAGAGCTCCTCTGGCTTTCTTTTTGTCTCCAAATCACAGATTATGAACATCCCTCTAGCATCTATGGTTTCTTTAGTTTACTTTCCACCTTTCCATCATCTCTCTCTCTCTCTCTCCCTCTTTTTCTCTATATTGCTCTTTTTCTATCAGTTGAGGCTGTTTCTTGCCAAATCAAATTGATAGAGAAATACAAATGTTGTCAATGTCCTTTAATGTATTCGTGAAGCTTTATACATCTTTAATGATGGAATTAACATACAGAATACAATTAAACAAGAGTGATTGTATGATTTTCCCCCAATATTGCCATGAGTCACTATGATTAACCTTCCTTTTTGTTAAATTTGAAATTGCCTTGTACAAGTGTCAGGATAGATGAGGATATAAATTAGAGTTAATCAAATTATAAGGTCTTCCTAAATGTTTTTTTATGTGACTGGTGATTTATCAAATTATTCTGAAAAACTGAAGCTGAAACACAGTGACTGGAGTCACGTTTCTACCTGAGGCAAGCATCCTTGTCTAGTTCAATGCGGACATTTATAAGAAATAGTATAAAGTATTTTATTCTCATTGGTATTTTTTCAAATTTGTATCATAAAACACCAACATTCTATTTGCAAAAAAGACAAGCTATATTTGCAGAGTAAAATGAAGCAAAAAATATGGTTTATTCCCATAAAGTTAATAAAATCATCAATATTTATTTTTTCCTTTTTCATTACCTACGTGAACCAGGCTAAAATTATTTTAACCTACCTCTATCTAATATGTTCAGTATTCTGAGTGGCTTCAACTTTTATCTTTTAAAAATGTCTTTTTATCTCTAAGGACATGAAATGAAAACTCACATGTGATTATAAATGCACAAGTGACACACACATACATATATATATATATATATATATATTATACTATAATTTATTATATTTGATGATGATTAGGAGAATTGGACGCTGCCTCACATTAGTAAAAGTAAAGTGAGTATAGAAATTGTGCATAGAAATTTGGCTTCATGTATCTGGAACTTTAAGCATACTCATAATCTGCATTTAGTTTCTATTCAGACATACAGTAATCTAGAAAGAGCATCACTTCCACCTTTATAATAAAAAAGTAAAACAAATTGAAAATGCATGAGTTTTCTTGACTCCAACTTGGTGAAAATCTAAGGAGAGCCAGATGCCTGCAGGGACTGGGTTACTTGGTATATACACAACCAGTAAGAAAATTGAAATTACAAATTAAAAGCAAACAAAACAATTTAACTTACAAAAACAAAAAAATAAACGGCATACTTAGGTGTAAATCTAACACATTATGTGCAGGATTTATAGAGTGGCCATGTAAGCAATTTAAACATTCCAGTTAAACAGATTGTTAGATTGAACTACAAAGCAAGATCCAACTGTATATTCTTTATAAAACAACCACTTTATATATAAATACAGAGACCAGTATAAGTAGCAGAATGGGGAAAAAAATGCTCCTAGCAACCACTAACCAAATAAAGCTGGAATAACTATAATAATATTAGACAAATTAGATTTTAGAACAAGGCATAGCACCAGAGATAAAGAAGTATGATACATGGTGATAAAGAAGTCCACTCTCCAATTAGACATAATAATTCTAAATGTGTATGCACCAAACGACAGGACTTCAAAATACACAAAGGAAAAAGTAAAAGAAGAAAAAGGATAAATAGACAAATCCAAAATTATTGTTGAGACATCAAGTCTTACCTGCTAACTGATATATTTTGTAAACTGAAAATCAAGAAGGTTATAGAGAATTTGGAAAACACTACCAACCAGTTGACCTTATAGGCATTTAGAGAACATCGCTCCCAGACTCAAAACCACAGAATGCATACTCTGCTGTGCACCTGGAACATTCATGAAAACTGACCAAATTTTGGGTGATAAGTCAAAGTTCAACAAATTTAGGGTAGAAGTAATACCAAACATGTTATTGGACAATATCAGAATTACACTAGAAATCCATAACAGAAATATATCTGGAAAATCTCCAAATATTTGGAACTTAAACATATAATTCTAAATATCCAATGGGTCCAATAGGAAATCTCAAAGGAAATTTTAAAAATATCTTGAACTGAACAAAATGAAAATACTTTATATCAAAATTTTTAGGCTGCAGCTAAGGTAGTGTTTAGAAAGAAAGTTTTCACATTTAGGGTGTATATTTATAGGATTTGTTAAAAGATGCAAGGTGAATGTAAAAAATCAAATGCATTTCTATATACTAACAAATAGAACTCCAAATTTTATATATATATCACGTTTACAATGGCACCAAAACCAGAAATACTTTGTTTAAATTAAACAAAATAGGTGAAAGACCTATGTGCTGAAAACAATAAAACTCTAATAAATAAAAGACTCAAAGACTGAAAAGGGTAGCCTAGGGATGTAAATGTCAGTTGAAAGAAAGCTAGAGAAAAATCTAGGGACTAAATAACATGGTGAACCCAGAAGTTGATCAGAATTGTGTTTAATTACAAATGAAGGAATGTCCTTCCATGAACTAGATTGGATGTCTATCCCTATTGCAGGGTTGTGGAAATGTGGAGAAGCATGGGAAAAACACAATTAATGTAACCTATAGACTGTTGTTAACAGCAATATTGTAATATTCTTGCATCAATGCCAAAGATGTACTGTGTTAATAATAGGAGGGTATGGAAAAAATATGCTAAATGTATGCTATGGATCATAGTTTGTGGTAATAGTCTGATGATATTATCTCATAATTCGTAACAAATGTTCCACAATGATGTGATGTGTTTGTGGAGGGTTGTTGTATGGTAGTTCTATGCATGTGCATGATTATTTTGTAAGTTCATAACTTCGGTAATAAAAATATATTAAAAAAAGAAGACCCAAATAATTGGGAAGATATATCATATTTATGGATAAGAAAACTCAGTATTTTAAGATATCAATTCTTCCACATTTTCTATAAATTCAACTCAATACCAATAAAAATTATAGCATGCTTTTAATTTTGTTTATATGATAGACCTATTCTAAAATTTTTATCAAAAGTTTAAAGAACTAGAGGAGCCAAAAAATTTATGAGATAAAGAACAAATTGTGGGACAAAATATCTGGTTTCAAGATTTACAATAAACTAATTTAATTAAGAGAATGTGATGGCAAAAGGATGGACACAGACCAATGAAGCAGAGTATAGAATCCAGAAATAGGCCATAAAAATTATGATCAATTGAGTATTGATAAAGTTTCCAAGGCAGTATTAAATGTAGAAAGAATAGTCTTTTAAAAAATACTGCTGGAACAATTAGATGTCCATTTGCAAGAACATTAACCTTGACCTATTCAAGGTCTTCAAATATAGAAATTAACTCACATTAGATCATAGACCCAAATGGTAAATGTAACCTTTAAAACATGTTGAAGAAAACAGTAGGAAAAATACATGCTGCTGTGCATAAAGAAAAAAAAAATTAGATGCAATACCAAATGCACAATCCAGAAAAGAAAAAAAATCATAAATTTGACTTCACAAAAATTAATACTTTTACTCTGTGAAAAACAGTTAAGAGAATGAAGAATATATGCCAAAATGGAAAGAAAATATTTACAAGCATTTCTGATAAAGAGCTGTATCCAAAATATATAAACAATATTCTCCAAAATAAAACAAATAACCCAGTTTTGAAAATGATTAAGGAGATAAATATACATTTTACCAAAAAAGATATATGGATGGCAAGTAATTACATGAAAAGATGCTCAACATCATTGGTTGTTAAGGAGATGGAAATTAAAACTACAATGACAAACCACTCTGCCCTTTTTAGAATGGCTAAATTCAGCAAAATCTTAGTAATTCCAAATCCTGGAAAGTTTGTAAAACAATTGAAAGTCATGTTTTGTGGTGAAAATACAAAATGGTTTTCCACTTTGGAAAACATTTTGTCAGTTTATTATAAAGTTAAGTATGTACCTACCATATGACCAAGTATTCATATATATTTATCCAAGAGAAATGAAAATATATGCTTTCATAAAACCTGTATTTGAAAGTTTATAACTGTTTTATTCATCACCACCAAAAACGTGAGGATAACTCAGATGTCATTCAGTTGTTTAATGGATAAACAAACTGTGGCGCATCTGTAAATGGACTACTATTCAGCAATTAAAAAATAAATCCTGGAGCAACTTTTATTGCCAAAAAGTAAGGTAGTGCTTGAACAAGATAAAGCACAAAGTTAACCTAAAATATCATCCAATGGCCAAAATGGAATAATTTATGCAACAAAATAATAGTATTGGAATATAGCCCAAAGAATAAAATAAATATACTTGAGTCCAGTCTGATATAAAAATATAACTGAATAAATAAATAAATGGAGGAGAATGGAAAATTCTTCTACACAGAAGAAAGACAACTAATTGATGTAGAAGAAATGAAGAAAATAGAAAATCTCCAATAGAACACCACAGTTATTGCAGCATGCACTATCCACCAAGGGATGCTAAAAATAATAGACAAAACTTTAAAAATTATGAGTATATTTTCATAATTTCAAATTATTTTCCCCCAAATAATTATACATTAATTTAAAAACAAAAACCTAGTAATGTTACATTGGAAAAAATATGGCAGATACTATCTTAAAAAATGCTCAAGTTTCACATCTATAGAACATTACATAACAACATGTATCCCCTTAAAATGTGCTTCAAGTGACACTTTCCCTTTGTGGTAGTCTTTGCTGTAATGCATAGCCTCTGTCTAATTATGAGAAAGCATCAGGCAAACCCACATTAGAGGAAATAACATTTCTCTTAAAAAGTCTCAGGCAGTTGAAAGAAAAGGAAAGACAGAGGAACTGTTAGAGATGGGAGGAGACCAAGAAGATGTGATGACTAATTACATTGAGGATCCTAGGTCAGATCCTGGAACAGAAAAGGAATATTAATGGAAAAACTAGTAAAATCCAAATAAAATCTGAAATTTAGTTAACAGTAATGTACTAATATGAATTTCTTCGTTTTGGTAATTGTGCCATGGTTACGTAAGGTGTTATCATGAGGGAAAATTGCATCACTAATCAAACTCTGTGCTACTTCTATAGCTCTTCTAAAATTATTTCAAAATTGAGAAATTGAAAAGGATGTAGAAAATATTCATAATTTTTGATTATCAGAAAATAATACAACTATATAATTAACCACATAACAAGGCAATTCATGAAAATTTCATAGAAATGCTTTAATAATCAGGAGAAAAGTTAAAGGGAAAATAAGAGAAATGTCATTACACTTTAGAGTGACAAAAAGAAGGAAGGGCTACCCTTCTACCAAGATTCTCTCTAGGATTTCATAAGGCTATATTTCATAAATCGGTCAGCTGCCTTGAACAGGGCAGTTAGATGGATGTTAGTCTTGTGAATAAACCAATAAGACAACCTGAAAATGAAAAAATAATTAGAAGGAGTTCTAAAAAGGAAGTCTGTTGGAAAGACAGTACCGATGCAAGTGAAGTGAGGATCATGTTCTCCAAAGAGGCATAACAAAAGACATGGCCCTGGAGTCTTCTAGTGAAGCACAGTTCTTGGCATTTTATCTTTGCAGACCTTACAGGTTTGCTTTCCCTTTTATACTTTTGTTAAATGCAAAAATACATATCCTAATCTCATGTCACCTGAAAAATAAGCAATATTACATTAAGCTAAAGCATATTTGGCTCAACCAATAGAGCATCTGCCTACCATATGGGAGGTCCAAGGTTCAAACCCAGGGCCTCCTGACCTGTGTGGTGAGCTGGCCCACGTGCAGTGCTGATGGGTGCAAGGAGTGCTGTGCCACCCAGGGGTGTCTCCTGCATAGAGGAACCCCTCGCACAAGGAGTGCACCCTGCAAGGAGAGCCACCCTGTGTGAAAAAAGTGCAGCCTGCCCAGAAGTGGTGCCACACACACAGAGAGCTGACGCAGCAAGATGATGCAACAAAAAGAGACAGATTCCTGGTGCTGCTGACAAGAATGCAAGCGGACACAGAAGAACACACAGTGAATGGACACAGAGAGCAGACAACGGGGGTGAGGGGGGAAGGGGAAGGGGTGAGAAATAAATAAAAAATGAATAAAAAATACATCTTTAAAAACAAAACAAAACAGGAATACACTCCAAAGCAACAACATGGGATCCAGCTTGTGCAGTGGGGCCGTTCTCCTCTGACCCCATCCCTTTCTTGATGCTTCCATTCCTGAGCCAAAAAAACACAGCCAAGAAAGGGTATTCTGAAGGGATCCATAGATCATGACATAATGGATTCTGATTTCTAGGACTCCAGTTGCATCTTTGTTTGGTTCTATTGTATTAGGTTTTAGAACACCTAGAAGGCTGCCACTTAAAATAGCAGCAGGCTTCATTTATTTATTTATTTTTGTCTTTATTTTTTTAATGTTACATTGAAAAAATATGAGGTCCCCATATACCCTTTACCCCCTCACCCCATTCCTCCCCCAATAACAAAAACCTCCTCCATCATCATGAGACATTCATTGCACTTGGTGAATACATCTCTGAGCACCGCTGCACCTCTCTTATTTATTGTTTACTGAAAATATTGGCTACACTTGTGTCTCCAGTTATAAGCAAGCAAGGTGAAACTAGCAATTGAAATTTCCTATTCTAGAGAAAGGAGGGACTGATTGTCACTGTTTGTAATATAGTTTGAAACAGTAAATATATGGTCAATTAGTATTATAAGCAAGAGCAATGTTCTTTAAAGTTGTCAGAAATACCAAATTTATAAATACTGGACCTAATTGTATATGTGTTTCTGTTCATTAATATATACTGTTGATTCCTTAACATTGAACTCATGGCCAACAGCAGTGTATCTCATGCCTCAAGAAAGCTTATCTAAGACCTATATTTTCTCTGAAAGGCACATCAAAGCTTCTTGTGCTTAGGAAGAGTGGACAGCACTTCAGTACTATGTTGTAGGTCATTTACGTGGCAAAATTATCAACAAAAAGCACAAAAATACAGAAAATATTGTACTGAAAATACTAGGAAAAGGACTATGTTTTTACAGTACTAGAACTGAAACAAGAAGGCAGAATTGTGTTCTTGTTTGACCTCAGTTGGGAATGTGCACATCAAATCACACAAAAGTTTTCACCTCTCTCTTTTTGTCCATGAAAGACCCTGAAAACAGCAAATATTGATGGTTAGGTTACAAATAAATGTTAAAAATTGGTAAATTGGCAAATATGAAATCTGTAAATAATGAGATTGCCTATATTAGAAAGATTGGGATAAAACATTGTCAAGAGAGGACAATTCATCCCTGTGTGGTAGACAGAATGGGCAATCTCTATTCTTTGTAGGAAATCTGATTTGAATAAACATCATCAATTACATAATTTTTCCTGTGTAAGAAACTGAGCTGTTTAGGGACATATGTAAATATTTTTGAATCCAAAATATCTGAGTGGAACAGAAAGGAAGCCAAGGTATCTGCACTGAACAATACTCCTTAATGTCTCACTTATTGGCAGGACAAATGCTTTGCAAGTGGAGAACATAATTCTTTCTTAATCCATCTGTCTGGGTTCTAAGGCTGTTCTTTCAGTGAGCAAAACGGCAGAGAAATGTCTACTGTTTAAAGGGACCACCAGGTTTACTCTTCATGCTGTGGGACTATCAAAGGGAAAATGTGGATTGAGATGTCTTCTTCCACTATCACCAAAAGAACCAGGACTTATCCGGCCATGCACCCTCCCTATCTTTTCTTCTTCTTTTTTTAGATTTATTTATTTATTTATTTGTTTGTTTATTTATTTCTCTCCCTTTTCCCCCCACCCCGGTTCTGTTCCCTGTGTCTATTTGCTGTGTCTTCTTTGTCCGCTTCTGTTGTGGTCAGCGGCACAGGAATCTGTGTTTCTTTTTCTTTCTGTGCTTCTTTTTCTTGCGTCATCTTGTTGTGTCCGCTCTCTGTGTGTGCGGCACCATTCCTGGGAAGGCTGCACTTTCTTTCGTGCTGGGTGGCTCTCCTTCCAGGGTGCACTCCTTGCGTGTGGGGCTCCCCTACGCACTCCTTGCGCGCATCAGCACTACACATGGGCCAGCTCCACATGGGTTAAGGAGGCCCCGGGGTTTGAACTGCGGACCTCCCATGTGGTAGACGGACGCTCTAACCATTGGGCCAAGTCTGCCGCCTATCTTTACTTCTTAATGCAAGGCCTGTTAAGCAAAAGATCATTGTCCACCCTGCTGAAACCTTGGGACACTAATCAAATATGCAAGAGGTAGACATCCAGTAATCTGGGAAGGTAAAAGGAGAACAAATCCAATGAGAAAGAGTTCTTTCTCTGGGAGAAGTGGAATTTTTCTAAAGGATGGAGATAAAGATTCTGTATGAGAGGTGAATGGGGGACTCTCCAACCCCCCATTATAAGGTCCCAAGTCTTTAGGTATCTTTTGCTTTGGTTTTTGTTTTTAGGAGGTACCAGGGAATTGAACCCTGGTATATATGAAGCAGGCGCTGAACCACTGACCCCAAGCCTCTCCAAGGAATCTTCTTTTTTGCTATTCAAAAAAAAGTTCACAAGAAACTGAATTTTCTTTCTCCTTTATTACAAATATCCTTAATCCTCCAGAAAACAAATTTGCACTTACCTACCAGTTAGAATGCCTCCTTTTTATCTACTCCTGGGTTCTCTGAGGAAAAGTACTCTGGCCAATTAACTGCATTATAAATTGGAATTCCAGGTGAGGACATCTGTCAGTGTGACTCCTGGAGGGGGTGAACTGACCTGTGATGCTCCAGAAAGGACAGCTGCAGAGCTACAGAAGACCAGGGGTTCCACTGGCTCAGGAAGATATTGGCTGTGTCCTCTCAAAGGGAAGGGAGAGGACCTGGTAGATATCTGTGTCACACTTGTACATTATGTTTCGGTGAGACATTTTACAATGTTTATTCACAGATTTGTTCAGGGTTATTTCTCTGGCTGCAGATTTAAAAGGGAATTTTTGAACTCACCATGCTAGGTAATTGGAAAGACCAATGTTTTGTATATTTGTATATGTGTGTTGAGTATTTGAAACAGGTTTTACTGAATATATTTTGGGGGGGTCACTAAAAAGGGTCAGGAGCCTTGGTGTGGGAAGTGAAGTTGTAGTGTGTGTGTGAATGTTTGTGTCATGTGCATATATGTGTGTGTATTAGATTCAATCCTGGCTGACATAAATTATATCTCGAAGGTTGAGAAAGGTTGAGAGTGTAACAAATGGCGTGAATTCTAGTTGGCTCAGTTGTAAACCCTGGGATATTCAAATACCCTTCTGCTAAGGGAGGGCATTGCTGCAATTTGAGAGTTTCATAAGAAATTGTTTCTGATGTGAAGGTCCTGTTTCCTTAAACTCTTACAGATTATGAAAGCCAAGTCTGGCCTGTCTTATTTACTTCTTTTAGAGTTCCCTTAGCTTACCCACAGAACTGAGCACATAATAGGTCTACATTTATTTAATTAATAAGTTGCCTGAATTAAGAGTACAGGATGTTATATAAATAGAAGAATCAGACGTTCAATATTTTGTCAGTGGGGGATGAGGGTTTTAAAACAGAATTTGAACAGTGGTATATGAGGGTTTTAAAACAGTCTTTGGAGACTATTTCTTAGAAAATCTAGGTTTACACCTAATTGGATGCATAAATTTGTGTACAAAATTGAAATTAGGCTAATAAGGTTAGTAAAAATCATGTTCAACCTGGTTCTGAAATTTGCATCATGTGAAAAGCAATAGAGAATTTGGAATCTGAATTAAATATGAAGATAAATTTAATTTTAATGGAGGAGTCAGTAGCATCTGAGGAAGTCTAGACTATTTCTTATTTCTAAGAAAATAATCTCCCACCGAGCTGATGATCTTTTCCTATGGTAAAAATAATGCTGTGAATAGGAGCTTAGAGGCTAGAGATACAAGGCTTGCATTAGAATCCCAACTGTGCCACTGAAAAACTGTGTGGTTCTGGGAATGTTTCCTAACCTCCCTAGCCTTGGTTTCCCCTTTGAAAATGGGATAATAATAGCACTTAGCGCACAGGGTAGTTGTGAGGATTACATGGATTGATACACACATGTATTAAGTGCGTATAGAAGAGACCGACAAACGCAGAAGGGCTCAAAATGTTCTTTGGGAGGATTATGGTTGTATTCGTTTCCTGTTGATGGTCTAATAAATTACTTCAAATTTAAGGGCCTAAAGCAAGACACATTTATTACTTTACAATTCTGTATATCAGAAATCCAACACAGGTGTCCTCATACTAAAATTAAGGTGCTGTCAGGCTCCATTCCTTTCTACAGGCTCACGGGGAGGTTGTTTCCTTGCTGCCAAGGGCTGCTGGCATAACTCAGTTCTTTGCATTTGTAAAACTAGGTCCTTGTTGCCTGTAAACTGAGGACCATCTCCAGCTTCTGCTGAATTCCTTGCTCCCTGGGCCCCTTCTTCCATGTTCAAAGCCAGCAGCAGCTGGTCGGGCGCGTGTCACCTGGCATCTCTCTGACTCCCTCAATCCATCATTGTACCTGTCTCTTTCTCAAACCTAGCAAAAAGAGGTTTTTCACTTTTAAGGATTCCTGTAATTAGATTGTGCCACCTGGACAACTGGGGTAGATTAAGTGCTTATTCTTTATCACATCTGAAAATCCCATTTGCCACGTGTGATGACATACTCACGGGTTCTGGGCACCTTTGGAGGGGTGGGGTGTGCGATATTCTGCCTTCTACAGTGACGATATTCTTGAAGTAGAGGACCATATTTATGAGTCAGAAATGAATGCATTTGTCAATATGGTTCCAAACTATTGCAAGTAGTGGTCTGTGCAGGGATTTTTGGGTTTCTTTAAATCTTCCACTGTGGAGGAAATAACCAGCCACCCTAGAACCTCTGCCCAGATGAGTGTTATGAAAGCACGTGCCCCAGAACAATGGTTTTGTGGGATAATAGAAACAAAATGAAAAACGAGGTATATGGGAAAGTTCATGTCTGTTGTCAAATAAGATTGATAAATAAAGCACATTTTTGGGTTTTCTAAAAGAAAAGATTATTTATCACCCCAAATATGCTAATTTGAGTTGTGGTTTTCCAAGAAGGGTGAATAGTGTTTCCTGATCTTATTTGGCTATGTAAGTTTTATTTTTGTTTAGTTCCCAGGGGATTCTAAATTTGCCTTGGAAAATGATGGTCCAGGCACTTGGCATTCTAGTGACGTACGTAGCCAGCAATTTGGACAAAGTCTTTCATGGATTAGGGAAAGATGTAAAGAGAAATTCTACTCTGGTCATATTTAAGTATTTTATTTGTAACATCCTTCTCTTTAAAACTTATTTTTTCTTTCCAGAAATAGGAAACACTTTATACTAAGTGTATTTGAAAGCTTTTTATTATGTATGCATGGCCAAAGCCTTCTCTTATTGGTTGAATAAAATAAGAGCTATTATTATTGTCTAATATTTTACATGTGTAATATGTGTCAGGCACTGTGCATTATTTCATCTAATCCTTGTAATGGCCCCTATGAGACAGTTACTATTATAATGGGGAAGCTGAAAATTGGCAAAGTTAATATAGCAAATATTGGGTTTGGAAATTAAACATGGGCTGCTTTACTTCACATGTCCTGTAATTCACTATGCTATACTGCCTCTATAAATATGATTATAAATATAAACCATGATATCACAATAGTATTTTATATGGTAGTATTTTATATGGAAGTGGACAAGGAAACCATAGTCTAAGAGTAAGGCAAATATATTTAGATATGGTAGTCATCATTTCTCTGCCCATATTCTTTTCCAAGGGAAACTGCCTCACTCCCAAAGGCTGCATCTGACTCTTTTTTTTTTAAAGATTTATTTATTTTATTTATTTCTCTCCCCTTCCCCCCACCCCGGTTGTCTGTTCTCTGTGTCTACTTGCTGTGTCTTCTTCTGTGTCCCTTCTGTTGTTGTCAGCGGCATGGGAATCTGTTTCTTTTTGTTGCGTCATCTTGCTGTGTCAGCTCTCCGTGTGTGCGGAGCCATTCCTGGGCAGGCTGTACTTTCTTTCGCCCTGGGCGGCTCTCCTTACAGGGTGCACTCCTTGCACGTGGGGCTCCCCTACGCGGGGGATACCCCTGCGTGGCACGGCACTCCTTGCATGCATCAGCACTGCGCATGGGCCAGCTCCACACGGGTCAAGGAGGCCCAGGGTTTGAACCGTGGACCTCCCATGTGGTAGACGGCGCCCTAACCAATGGGCCAAGTGCGCTTCCCGCATCTGACTCTGAACAATTTCTTGCCTCCCCCTACCGTCTAACCCCACATGAATAATTAGACCAGGTGTGGAATCCTGACCCAGGATAGCCAATCCACAAGCTGGTGTGAGCTAATTAGATTCCATATGAATTTAGGTGTGGGGTAGCTGAGTCCCACTAGCAGGTCACCTGAAGAAGGTTTCTTATGGACTAAGGTGGATATCCCCCGGAAATGACCTTAGAAGTAGATTTCTTTCCCAAACCTGAAGGAACTGGATAAGACAAATATAAAGGAGTCTTGAGATCAACTAGAAAACAAAGATCACTGGAGAGTTGGAGAATGAGGAATATACTATTCTTAAGAAAAATAAACTTCCTGTTGACTTGGTGCCCTGTCTTGGTGGTGAGAACTACCTGATAGTTGAGAAGGGAAATTTATCGAGATGTCATGGCTTTATTAAAATACCTTAAGAAATCTTCTAATTCCCTTTGCTTAGATTTTATATTTGCTGAGCAACTATCTGATCCTCATTTGCTTTCCCATGGCGAGTGTGGAGCATTACTCACAGTAAATTAATAAATTGGCATTCCGATTTATAAATCAATCTCTCTTCACATGGGTCAGGATGAATCATCAGGCTTGATCATCTCTAGGTAAACTGACCAAAGGATGATTCTGAACCCCCTGAAATGAACAACTAGATCCAGTTGACCTCTCATTCTGGAGGCTGAGCTAGGACCAGACAGGCACACATTCGTTAGGTCACTAATTAAGTCTTCAAAAGATGTTTATGAGGCACCTACTATGTGCCAGGCACCCCTATAGATGCAGAAAGCAAAGTAGAAGTGCACCTTGTCCTGGAGACAGACTACAATTTGAAAAGTACAGAAATAGATCTATAACTAGACACAAAGTGCCAGATGGTGAGAAGCGTGATGAAGAGAATCACAATACAGTGATATTATAGAGGGCAACTGGTTGGTCATTTTCTGAGTCAGAAGGGTGAAGCGGTTCAGATAATGGACTTCAGATCCAGGGTCCAATCTGTCTTCACTACTTACGAATGCCAGGACACTTGCTAAACCTCTCTGTGCCTTACTGTCTTCACCTGTGAAATGGGGCTGATAACAATAGATCTTCTGGTAGCTTTGTTATGACCATTATAGGAGTTAATGCAAGTAAAGCATTTGTTAAAAACATGGTGGCTGCTCTCACTGTTCCGATTTTAGACATTTAGTTGATAGCTGAATGAGCAGTGTGGCCAAGCATGTGAATTAGGCACAGAGACATTCCAAGCCGAGGGAAATAAATGCTGGCTTTAGCCTCAGAAAGGGTGCATGTCGCTGGGTTGAGGATTGGAACCAAGGGCGCTGTGGCTGGAGCAGCAGAGGAGGGAGGAGGTCAGAGAGGAAGTCCACTGGGAATCAGGGCTGGGCCCTGGGGCTGCTGAGCGTGGGAGGGAGTTGTTTTGACATAAAATTGCCCTGGTGTGTTTTGGAGACTAAATAGGAAGTTGTGGAGTGAGAGTGAAAACAGGGAGACCAGTCAGAGACCATGTCAGTAGTTGGGTGGGGAATAGATCACGCCCACTCTAAAACCAGCTTGTGGGAACTGTGCTACCAGCCACGTCCACAGATATGTATTTATCAGCGTAAAAAGAAAAAAGGCACGAGGCAGTCTCTGCCCTCAGGGAGCACTTGTTACATTGCAAATCTTCACGTTGGACAAGAAAGCTTTCCCCAGGGAATTCCTACCCCTGTACCTCAGGCCCATCTAAAAACACACAAGTTCCCTTTCTGGTAGACCCAGAGTTGTCTCCTTCAGAAATGCTCGTAGACTATGAATATTCTTTTCCTCTTTTGGTAGCCTCTCGCGTCTTCTCATCCATCTGTGAAATCATTGCTTGGGCTCTGGGTTTTGTCACAGCATTCACTCTGGTCATGTATTTACCTCTGGGCCAAGAGTTTGCTGTGTTTATACAATATGAGCCATTGTTAATGCAAGACAGAAATTGATAGGTTTTCTACCTCATGGCTCATGAATTATCCTTGAGCTCTCTAGCTACCATTTGAAAGTCTTCCAACTAAACAAGGTCAAGTTGGGTTGGGGATCTTCAGGTATGTTTAACAGTGAGCCTAAGTGATATTGCTTTTTCCTGAAATGATCAAACCTGCCGTCTAGTCTCATTGCACTTAACTGTTTCTAATATTGCTCTGACATCTAATCCAGAGTTTTAAAACTCTTGATCTGTTTGAATGATCTATTTGGATTCTATGTAGGGTTCAATTAGCTCTCAAACTATTTATTCCCCTCATACATCCTAAAATAGAGGAATACAAGGGGGAAGGGAGAAGGGAGAAGGTTGATTTACTATTTTCCTCTAATGAAAGTAACCAATTAACAATGGAATAATTATTTTAATAGTCATTCTTCTTAAATAACTGTATCTAGAAATTATTTTCCTGTTAGATGTCATTTTTTAAGAGTTTAGTCATTTCCCAAATGATTGTTTAAATATATTTTAATATATAGAAGAGGATGTGTCTTAAATACAACACTTTTCTTTCCAGGGAGTTGTAGTATAAGTTCGAGAATGCTGAGACAACCCTGCTATCCCCGAATTCTCTTCTTCACACAGACCTACAGGTTCTAAAACTTACAATTAGACTTTAAGTTATTTACTTACCTCTCTCTTGAGGATGTCTTTAAAAAGTAATTAGTGCAGTGAAGAGCTAATTCTTATTGACCTATCAAATGACCTTACTCTAACAAAAGGGAGCAAGGCATTATGAAGAATAACAGGTAGAGCATGGAGCTGGGTTGAGAAGTAGCGTGAAACCAAGAAAACAGGGCAACAGAAAGAGGAGACAAGTGAAAGAAACACTCAACCTCCTTCATTAGTGAATGTTTTCATTATCCCAAAAGGCTACCCTCATGTACCCACAGGTTCCGTGCCAGCTACAGCTTTGAACTGAACAGTGCACAATGAGTTGCTTTGTTGTTGGACAAGGATTCCAACATAGGCAAATGAAGTTTGGATTATTACTTTGTTCTGGTCATGACCACTGCCCTGCAATTGGTTCTGAAAGAAGAAAAAAAATTGTGATTCTGGGCAGCTGAGGGGTAAAAAAAACAAGAGAAAATGCAAGTAAAGTGGATAGCATGTGAGCAGAAATGTAATTGGATCCTATGAATAATTAAGAATTGCCCTGTGTGACTTGACAGCAGGAATAATCTGGGTGGACCCCTGCCACCTTTGTAAATGCTGAAGGGAGCAGAGAGGGAGTCTCTGCAAGGTTTTGATCAAAGCATACAAAACTCTGGGCACATGTTTTGCCCTTAAGTCAAATCAACTCTGCAATCCATATGCTTTCAGCCCCTGTAGACTGTTTACTGCTGTCAGAGCAGATGGGTTAGAGGATGCAAATGCAGTTTGCTGTTTTAATGCAGGCACACACACACACACACACACACACACACAGAGCAAGGTACCATATGGGACTGCCTATTGACCTTTGAAACAGCAAGCTACTAAAATGCTATGTGCCTTTTCAGGTGTGGGACTCAGCTGCTTGACTTCTAATGGGAACTATTACCATGCTCAAAAGTCTGTGCTAACTTCTGGTTTGATTCTGAGTTTAGTTTTACATGTTAATATAGCCTGAGTATCCTAAATAGCCTTATACCTTTCTCCCTAGAAGGTACTATGCTTATATCCAGAGAAAAACAATAAAACATGGCTCCAATTCTGCTATTTCTGCATCACTCTGGAGCACTTATGCTAGGCTAGTTGGATTGCAGATTTGGATTCACCTCCCCCTCTGTGATACCCCCAGCCCTGGTGTGATGTGTTGGCTTTCCAGGACTCAGGAAGGGGAGTTACTAAGTCCTGGATGCTGACAGCAGCAATGTTGCTGGACTACTGTAGGCCTGGGGAATAGGAGATGTTAGTAATTTTGATGATTTTTGACTATGTCTCGGTCATCATTGACACTATGGCAGCTGTGACAGAACCAGACATTATATCTTCATAAAAGCTTTGGCTTTGCCTTGTACAAATTCTTGCCATCCATGCCTTCCCAGGCAGCCACTTAAACCTTTTGTCTTCCAGCCAACCTTGCGGAATTAGCTAAGTGATTTCTGTTTTATTGGCTTGCATGAATGGTCTTAAATTCCGTGTTCTGAGGGGTTTGCTTGTGGACAACAAATTCCCATGTCTGGGAGGACTCCAGAGTTTGAATTACTCTCGCTACATATATCAGTGGAAACATGAGGCATGGGGCAATCAGCTGCTGCAGACCTGGTAGCTCGAGCCTTCAGTGCAGCTGTGCCTACAAATTTGAGGATGAAGTTAGAGGAGCAATGTGATGGAGGCCAGGGGATTTCAGGTGCTTTGAGTAGAAGACACTCAAGCAGACCACTTCGCTTTGAAGACTCAGAAATTCAGGTCTTAAAGGAATTTGACTGATGTTTTACCCACCCTTTTCTGCCTCATCATTTTTGTAGTTGGGTAAATAGTGGTCTAAGGGTCTGTATTTTTATTTTGCCTCTTACTTTCCCTCTATTTTCTGATTTCTCTCTGATACTCTTTCACTTGAAAGGAGATGTATAGAGTGGCAGAAAATTCCATTTTTAGAACTAGCCTTAGGGTCTTCGTGACCTTGACCCAAGGCAAATCTCAAAGTCAAAAAGAAAATAGAGGCTCGTGCCATTTAATGATTACAAATGATTCCAGGGCTTGAATTAAGTTATTTAGCAAATATTTACAGAACATGTAATATAAACCAAGAAAAACGAAAGGACTAAGAACCAGGAAAACCTGGTTGAGTTTGTGTTGAAGGTTTCAAGGACCCAACCAAGTGCTTTTCTGACAGCTGTATACAAAACAGGCACTGCTCTGGCTTTGGTCAGTCATACATTTGTTAAACACATGGCACTGGATGTCAAGAAGCTTACAGTCTGAAGGAGATAAGAGATATACACAGGTAACCACAAAGCCATATGCTGCAGTCACCAAATCAGTTCACAGGAGGAGAGAAAAGGGGTGGCAGTGCCACCAGCTGACCTGGGCTCCTAAGTGTAGACAGAGCCTTGGCAGGCTGAGATTGGAAGGACGGGAACTCTCAGTGGAGGCTGAGGGATGTACAAAGTTTTAAATCCAGAACATTACAGAAAAACATCTTTCCATTTAAGAAAGTAGTGGGAAACTTATATTTCACATATTGATAGATAAATATCGAGTGCCTACCTATGACCAGGTGTTGCTCTATGCTCTGGGATATGACCGTGAACAAAATAAAGGCTCTGCCTCTAGCAAGCTCATATTTGAGTAGGGGGATGGGGTAGGGAGCCTGTAAGATGCGCTCCAATGACCCCTGCCTTCTGGAATTTATTCCAAGGTGTAATCCCCTCCGCTTCAGGGTGGACTGAATCTAGTGATTTGTTTCTAATAACATAGGGTGAAAGTGATAGGATGGCACCTCGGAAATTAGGTTTCCAAAAGCCTGACTTCCATCTTGTTTCCTCCTTCTCACTCTGTGCCTCACACACGCTGGGGGAAACCAGCTGCCTTCGGAGAGTCCCTAAAGAGGAGACCTAGCAGGGAGCTGGCCAGGGTGGGTGAGGCAGCTGCAAGTCACGTGAACAAGCTTGGAAGCGAAGCATGGCTTCTCCCCAAGGTGAGCAGGAGGTGCTGAGCACTGGCCAGCAGTTTCCTGGGAGTAACTAAGCCTGGATTTCTAACTCACAGAGACGATGATTTCGTAAAAGTTGGTGGTTTTAAGTTGCTCATTTCAGGGATAATTTGTTATGCAGCCATAGATAACTAATAAAGGGATGTGAAAGGAAGTCTAAGTTGACCTTCAGGTCCAAGCTTATAAAATGATTCCTGGCAAAGGAGGCACACAGGATGGACAGCCTCAATCAGACTTGAGGCGTGCGCAGCTTGGAGAAGAAACACACAAGCCTCCCGAGAAAGAAGAGGAAAAAAAGGAATCTAAGCCCTGACCTATCTGTCATCTTTGGAGAAGTTTCCTTCTGCCTTGATGTTCCAACAAGCCATCAGAACAGAACTCACTTGACAACTGCAATTTCCCTCCTATTTTTTGTACTATCAATTACCAGTGCCCCATGGATGCTTTGGACCACGTGCTTTTACTTGGTGTTATCCAATTAATGAATTGTAATACTGTTAATAAAGCTCCCTTCTTTCTATTTGCAGTAGCAGTTCTTTTGGCAGGAAATTGGGTATGTAAAAGAGAAGGGAAAAAGGGAAAAAAAAGAAAAAAAAAGGGAATAAAAAGAGAGAAGGGAGGTAGAATTGTTGGAGTGATAACCTTGATTATGTCAGAAATAATGTTTAAATCCATTGCACAAATATGATGGCAGACATTGGGTTAAAGAATGGAGTGCTCATCTACAGGAAAATGAGGACTGACAGTAGGTATACATCCCAGGGGCTGGGCATGTGATGTAGGGGAGCCTGTGAGATTTCTCTTTTGCTTGCTCCTATTTCTCCAGTGAAATAGAAAACAGGGTTATCTTGTGGTTAGTGGTACAAACACAAGAATGTCCTTCTATGAACTAGAACAAATGTACATCCCTATTGCAAGGTGGTAAGTATGTGGAGAAGCATAGGAAAAATACAGTGAATGTAACCTATGGATAGTTAACAGCAATACTGTAATATTCTGGCATCAATGCCAAAGATGTACTGTGTTGCTAATAATGGGGTATGGGGAAAATATAACAAATATATACTATAGACCGTAGTTAGTGGTAATAGTCTGATGATATTATCTGATAATCTGTAACAGAAGTTCCACAACAATGTACTGTGTTTGTGGAGGGACGTTGTATGGACATTCCACATATGTGCGTGATTGTTTTGTAAGCTTACAAATTCTCTAATAAAAACACATTTTAAAAAAGAAAGCATGGGGGCGGCAGACTTGGCCCAGTGGTTAGGGCATCCGCCTACCACATGGGAGGTCCGCGGTTCAACCCCAGGCCTCCTTGACCCGTGTGGAGCAGGCCCATGCACAGTGCTGATGTGTGCAAGGAGTGCTCTGCCATGCAGGGGTGTCCCCCGTGTAGGGGAGCCCCACGCGCAAGGAGTGTGCCCCGTAAGGAGAGCCGCCCAGAGCAAAAGAAAGTGCAGCCTGCCCAGGAATGGTGCCGCACACACGGAGAGCTGACACAAGATGACGCAACAAAAGGAAACACAGATTCCCGTGCTGCTGACAACAACAGAAGTGGACAAAGAAGGTGCAGCAGCAAATAGACACAGAGAATAGACAACCGGGGTGGGGCGGGGTGAGGTGGGGCCGGAGGTGGGGGCAGAGAAATATATAAGTAAATAAATCTTAAAAAAAAAAAAAGGAAAACTTGGTAATCATCTGAGTGTAAGCCCTTGGGTGGTGGTGCATGAGATGCGAGGACACATCAGAAGCTATGTAATCCTCATCTGGGAGAGTGAAAAAGTGCCTGGACTCAGAGCAGCAAGGGCCCACTTGGTGCCCATCCAGCCTTATGCAGGCTTCGCACTTGAAGTGAGACCATTCAACAAAGTGACATGTTTTTCTGCAATGCTTCTGCAGCCCTGGACAAAACATGGATTACCCAGAGAGTTGGCTTTAACCACGGGTTGGGCATTTTTTGTTCCTATAACAGAAAAGAGAGGAACAAGGGAATTGGAGATGTATGCAAGGAGTGAAAATAATGATGAGATAAAATCTAAGCTGGACATGAGGACAGGAGAAAGGCGAGGGGCAGTAAGAATAGCAGGACCGGTGGAGGGTAGGTGCTCATGAGAACGTGGGGGGCAAAGGTGAGGGGTGGTGCTATTAGGGGGGTAAGTGGGCGAGAATGAAGATGGTTTGTGGTGAGTGGGATGAATGATGAGTAGAGGGAGCCCAAAACGATAGCCAGGGCCTTGGCTGAGGATCCAGGAAGCCAGACCCCATGAAATTCTCCTCCACAGGGATGGATATGTCCAAACCAGATTCCCATAAGACCAATCTGAGGGCAAAAAGCACGAAGAAGCAAGTGGGCCAGGATAAGAGGGAGACGAAAAATCTACGGAGGGCATTATGGTAGTAAAGGGGAATTTTTGTTAATTTCGACATGCCTATATCATCACCTAGAAAGATTCTCCCTTAATAGGTTCTCTCAGCAAAAGGCAAAGATGGACTTCATTCTGCAGCACACCTGCAGCTTGCTTTTCTTGTCAGCTGTCAGTTGTTCAAACTTCACTTGGCAGCTGGTGATGAGGCGAAGAAAATAGCACTGCCTGGGTAGTCAGCAAAGCCCTGTGGCTGCAGGCTCTGAGTCCCACCTAAAGAGTGGACTTGCACATTCTTGGGATTGTGCACTCTCTTGCAAGCTCTGGCAAGCCAGGTTTACTCCAAGTACCTGGATGTTCTGGGAAAGCTGTGCAGATCAAGCCATACATTGAAAGCCCCGCAGGAGGGGATTATTGAAGGGAACACTGAAATCACCCTTCTGTTAAGTAAAAACATATATTTGTAAATGGTCACACCATGTTATAATTTATAACTTCAATTTCAGCGTTAGCATTGAGCGTTGTATTTGAGAATATTTGAGAATCATGGAGTGAGAAGGAAATTTAGAAAATGTCTTGCTTTATTTCTGTCCCATAGAGATAAAAGTAACCCTGACTCTCTGATCTCAGGAGCCTAGTAGTTTTGGATATTGCATATTGATTTTCCTCCCGACCAAAGACAAAATCTTTTGTCTTTAATACATTCCAAATTTAAGTAGTTATTAAGATATTATTTCTCATGATTCCTATTGACTTTTGTAATAAAAAAAAAAACACAAAAAAACAGAAGCTTGTTTATTTCTTCCTGACTCAGTCACATTTTCCAGCAGCAGGAATTTCAGCATCTACTTTTGGAGCTTCTCTCCTTTTCTTCAGGGAACACAGAGACTTACTCAGACTATGGAGAACTAGGGTCTGTGCAGTTCCAAATGATCCTGGTCTCTTATCGAACAGAGGAGATCTGTTGCAGGCTCTAAAGAGATAGCCCTTTGTTCTCTCTTTTATGTATTTATTTTGATGCAATGTTTTGTTTTGTTTTGCTTTTTTTAGGAGATAACAGGGATCAAATTGGAATCTCAAACATGGGAACCTCATCAGTGCTCAACCACTGAGCTACACCCTCCTTGACACAATTTTAAACTTAGAGAAAAAATGTGTCCCTGTAGCATCTCAGTCCAGCACACAGGATGGTTACATGGACTTGTCTGCTTCTTTCTGATTTGATTGAGAGTAATCACTTTTGCCAGGAGCATCACAGAAGTGATGTCTTCTCAGTGCCTCGGATCAGGAGCCACATGAAGTCTGTTTCTCCCAGGACTGGTGCTGTTAACTTTGCACACTTAATTATTAGGGTCAGGTTGGACTGAGAGATGAGGTCTTCCCACTGTGTGCTGTCGAGCAGCTGCCTCATTGGTCAAGGACCAATGGTTCTTTGAGTAGATGAGCCCATTCTCTCCACGCAAAGCCTGGCCAAACACGTACCAGGCTGGAGCTCCTGAGCTTGCTGCAGTTCACACTCAGATATTTTAGTTCTTCTCAGTTCCTACCAAAGTGCCTGCTGGACCCAGGAGAGCTTCATAAGCCCTGGCTCTCCCTTTCATTATCTCAAAGACTCAGACAGGTTGACTCCACCTGCTCCTGAGTAATCCACACAAGAAGTCAGGTAGCTCTTCCCCTTACACTCTGAAAATGCAGAGTCCAGTTTGCTGTTGTGCTTAAAAGACCTCCAGGATTCTTGGGGAGCATATAGCCTCTTTTCTGAAGGAAGCTACCCATGGAAAATTTCCCAACCAATTGCTTACTTTTGGCTAAACTTTCAAGTGCAAAGAATAAGGAAAGAGAAAGAGAAAGGAAATCCCTACAAATGTAATGTCTTATGAGACACCTACTATGACAGGGTCCCACTGACTTCGTAGTTCATAGAGGTGGATTTATTCTCAGATGATATAGGTAAAAAGCAACCAATATCTGGGGAGAGCAATAGGGATGGATACAATGGAAATAAGTATAGATGGTTCTTCTCTCCTCGCCTGTGAATAAGATGTTTTTTATAACTTAAGTCTAAACATTCTACATTCTATTAAACCCATTTAAGAGTTGATTTAACTTTAAAATTCCAGGGAGTGTAAAATGTATACAATTCACATGCAGAAATACAAAATGATGGTTAAAAAAATCAGAACCCTCTTGATGCCCTCAAGGGAGCACTGGAATGTATCCCCATTCCAGATTTCTTTGCATCCCAGTTTTGAAAATGTCAGCTGGCCTTGGAATGGCCATTGGGCATTTTGGGATCCAGTTAATGGAAATTGAATTTGGAATAGATTTAGGTGAAGTTTTGTCAGGTGCTTTAATATGGTTCACAGTCAATGTCCTTGCATAAGTTATTGTTGATTGGAATTCTGCCACTGGCCATGAGAGAGTAAGGGGCCATATTTACCCTCCCAGCTTAAGTAGCAGATCAGATGAAATGTATGAAACAACAATTTTCATGGATTGGACAACGGTGATCCTTGGGAGAAGGAAAACAAGCCATGTAAGTCCCACAAGCACTGAGCTTAGTGCCTAGAGAGTTTCCAGGCTGCGGTTTGGAGCCCAGTGGTCTCCCTGAGTGGGAAATTCAGAGAGAGCATCAGCAGAAGGTGGGAGAGGAAAGAGCTGCACTGAGTGGAGAGTGCGCTCAGATGTGCACGTCTTCATCTGAGGACTGACCAACCAGGGGTAGGTACTGAGGACTGACAACCTGTGTGTTGGGGAAGGACCACCAGGAAAAAGCAGGTGGAACAGTCTTTGGAGCTTACAGAAGGCCAGGAACAATTTTTGTCCCACAAGTCAGAGTGAAATAAAAGTTTGCAATATACCGGGCACCTAGTAGAGTACCTAGAAAAGATACTGCCTCAGCAGTGGAGCAGAATAAACGCTGCTGTTGTTCTACCAAACAAACCTTGGAAACAAGCCTTGAAAGAATCAAAGGGTTTCCAAATAATTTCACTGTACCCCAGAACAAAGCTCAGGAATATATAAAGGAATGCAAAAATATACATCATCAGAGGATCATAAAATGCAATTCTGTGAAAAATTACCAGGCATTCAAAGTGGGAAAAACAATATATTAATAATGAGGAGAAGAATCAATGAATAGAAAGCTATCAAGAAATGACACCAGTAATATAATTAATTGACAAGGATATTAAAAGAATGAAAAATATATTCCAAGTATTCAAGAAGGTAGAAGGAAGCTGGGCATGTTAAGGCTAGACATGTGAAATCTGTCAGTATTATATTTGTTAAATATAACACAGGCTCATAATATTAGTGAACTTGAAGACATAGTAATGGATATGATCCAAAAATGAAAAACAGAAGGAAAAGGACTGAAAAAAGTTGCCACAGGAGAACCCCAAGTAGCCTACTATACATTGAAGTCCCCCAAGGGAAGAAGCAGAAAAAAAAAATAACCAAAAGTTTTACAAATTTGATTTAGAGCATAAGTCCACAGATTCAAGAATCTCAAACCCAAGCACAAGAAAAAATGAAGCAAACGACATCAAGAGATCAAGGTATGTAGCAGTTTGATATTATTTATGAATTCCAAAAGTAGATATTGGATTAGGTTTGTGAACTGGTCTGTTCCTCTGGGCATATTAGATTGGAGTGTACTCAGAGGTTTCACTTTTACTTGCTTAAGTAACGATTCAGGTTTTGATTGGACCATGTCAGTAGGACAGAGAAAATAACATGGCAGAAGTGAAAGTGAGAGTTTAGATCCTGGAGTCCAGAAAGTAAGCATACAGAGAAGGTTCCATTAGCCACGGCAGAGGCCCTGGGAAGATAGACAAGCCATTTGCCTGGCAGTTTACTGCTGGCCTCGTGGAGGGAGCAGAGCAGCTGATCCTAGAGATAAATGAGCCCTGGGGGAGAGACAAGACTTGTCCCAGCCTGCAGCTGAGACCGAAAGAAGCTGGGACCATGGAGCCTTAAGAAGAAGGAGGAAGGCTGAATCCACATAGACATTGCCACCATCTTGCTTCAACATGTGGCAACATACTCTGGGTGTGAAGGGACCTCTTATGGTACCTTGAATTGGACTCTTTAGGGCCTTATAACTATAAACTTCTACCCCAAATCAATACTCTTTATAAAAGCCAACAGATTTCTGGTATTTTTGGCTCACTAATACAAGGTACATCAAAAAAGGCAGATCATACTCTAATTATTCTAAACCAGTGAAAAAGAGAAAATCTTAAAAGCAGGCAGAGGGATAAAATGCCCATTGTGTACAGAAGCACATAGGTAGTGAAACAGACACAGGTTAGAAATATATGTGCCAGAAACTTGCCTATAAAAGAAGCCTTTGCATAATCAAATGTGTAAAATTTAACAGAGAATAAAGAATGGGAACCAGAAGTAGAGCGCCATGCTGCTAGGAGCGTAAACCAACAAAACCACCTCCACCTAAAATTATTTACCCAGTGAACACAAAGGAGGAATGGAGACTTGTTCCTGATACAAAATGTGAAAGAATTTGTCACCAGCAGATTTGCACTGTGAGGAAATATAAGAGAAGCCCTTCTATTAGAAGGAAATCTTGACCTACATGGAGAAATGAAGCACACCAGAAACGACGCATGTGTGGGTAAGTTATACTTGGTTTTCCATCATGGTAGGAACTGCTTCCACTCTGATATTACACCTGGATTCCTGACCAGAACGTGTAGGACTGAATGCCATAGTTCGACAAAAATTTGTCCCGTGACATTAAGTACCATAAGTTTATAGTCAGTGAAAGAGAAACAGGTTTGAAATGTATGTGACAGACACTGGCCTACAGAAAATTCTTCCACTATGAGATGTATAAAATTTAAGTGGAGGATTTATTTCTCCCTGATACCTATTTTCTGCTTTCTGTAATGTACATGATAGTGCTGCGTTTGCAGTTATAAATGTAACATATTTTACATGTTTTTTAAAACATATTTTACCAGAATTATTGTGTTTGTAAAGCACAAACTGGTAGTAATCCTAGAAATACCTTGTATACCTGTGTGTTAAGTTGCCAGTTTTATGCATCTTAACACGTTGAATTTCTGAAACATTTTGACCTGGCAAAATTCGGTATGTCCAGACAAGGCAGGCATGCAAACTTTCCATCAATGCAATGAAATAATTTGAAGAAAGAAGAGTTCCAGTAACAAAACTCCTACAGGTACAAATCAATCAATCAATGTATGAGGTATGAGTAATTTGATTACATATTCTGTAGTGCAGTACAACATATAAGAATATGCTTTTAAATTAGTCTTGGTTATAATTTTTTAAATTATCAAAAATTCAAAACAAATGACAATTAGCCATCCTAGAGGAGTGACTGAATCATCATTTTATTTTCTCTTCCAAAAGTAATTTTATCTATCATTCTCTTAAGAAGAGAAGATCAAGGATATTCAGTTAAAAAAAAAAAAGAGCTAAAAAAAGAGTATTACAGAGGGTGTCAGGTAGTTAATTAATAAAATATTGTGTTATATATTTGTCAGCTTTTAAAATTTTGTAATTTGCTTGCAGTTGCAGACACTCTGTTTCCTGGGATTGACGTTGTCCATCCTCCTCCTTTTATTAGTTGTCCTGGGTGAGTCCAATGAAGCAGGATCTAAGTCCCCTCTCAGTCGGCACTGTTTGGGGCATCACCATCCAAAATCCTCAAGACTGAGGAATGAACAAATGTAAGGGGAAATGCAACTGTGGACTAAAGCAGACTTATTCTAGCAATGTGAGAACTTGTATCACTGAAATAAAGACAGTGATGACCAGAGTTTCTGAGGAGAGGGAGAGCAAAGAATAGGTGTGACATGGGGGCATTTTTGGGACATTGGAATTGTCCCGCATGACATTGCAGTGATGGATACAGGCCATTATACATTTTTTCAAAACCTGTAAAATTGTGCTGGGCAAAGTGTAAACTGTAATGTCAATCATAGTCCATGGTTAGTGACATGCTTCAGGACGTGTTCTTCAGTTGTAACAAACGTACCGCACTAATGAATGATGTTGTTAATGTGGGAAAGTGTTGGAGAGGATGGGGCGGGGTATATGGGAATCTTCTATTTTTGACGTAACATTTATGTAATCTAAAGCATCTTTAAAAATAAAAGTGTATTTTTTGAAATTGTTAATTTGTTGTTTTCTTTTCTAAATGTACTTTTTTAAAATGTTTCACTTCCTACTTGTGATTTCGTTTGCATTTTCTAAGTGCTCCAACCCCAGTTGGATAATCCCTCATTCCCACAAGTTGCGAATCTACACTGTACACACACAGCCCTCTAGGCACTCAGCTCTGGATGGTGTCTCCCTATAAGAATTTTCTGGTAGAGAAAGAAGGATGGATAAACAAGGGGTCCTGGGTCTTGGGAAACTGAACAGCAACTGCCCTAGTCTCCTAGGACTGCCCTACAAAATACTACAAACTACCAGGCTTAAAACAACTAAAGTCCACTGTCTCGGAGTCCAGGAGGCCAGCAGTCCCTTGCAGAGGTGTCCGCTGGCCTCGCCCTCTGCTACCTGCGCGGGGAGAGCCTTCCTCTCTCCTCCCAGCTCCCGGTGGCTGCTGGCCATCCCGGGTGCCCTGGCTCTAGCTGCAGCATTTCAGCCCGTGCCCCTGCGATTGCATGGCCTTTGGAGAAAATATTTCAGGAACAGTGGGGCAGGCGGAAGCTACGACATAAAGTGTCTCGTGGGTATCTAGTCCTCATGAAGAACATTCATGTATTTGAATCACGTTAAAATAAAAACGAGCAAAATTTGGCTAGATCTCAGAGTTTTATTGAATTAGTTCATAAACTGGGGAAGTTCCAGTCACCATGAAGTAGAGAGGAATTCCACTGAACAAAGAGAGCAACAGGCTTTTATAGACGGAAAAATGGAGCACATTGAGAGGAAATTTTCCTTGGCTAATGCCTATTACATCTCCTAATATGGTTAGTTCAGGTGATTGCTTAGCAATGAAGAAGTTAGCTAGCATGAGAGCATGGAGTTGGCGAGAGTTGACTGGCTGACTTAAATTCTGTTTTCTGGAAGAGCTGGGTACTTACAGGGAATAGAAACTTATGTTTTGGTTTTGCTGAGCACAATCACCTCCAGCTTGGGCCTACTAAATTTTATTTATTAATTGTAAATAATCATGCCATATTTTTTTAATAGATCAGTTTTGAGGATATAATACAAAATGTGTTATATCAAAGGACCACCTTAATTTGCACACTTACATTTCATTTATCTGGAGCTAAGAATTTTTGTAGGTGTCATATTATTTTAATAGACTAGTTTGATTATCATTTATTTAAGTAGGGTCTTTTCTCCAAACAACCCCTGCTCTTCTGTTAGTAAATCATTGCATTAAGTATCGTTTTAAGTCAATATGGGATAAGTTTACTAATTATCTAATGGATTGAGTGAATGTTCAAGGAATTTGACACTGGGGAATAGCTCTTACTCTCCACCCATGGATAGGTAGATATCATTTTAAGGATGAGCAAATGTCTCATTTACCCAAATTGCTTCATAATCTGGCTTTGGTGCCTGCAATATTCACAATAGCCATTGCATGAAGTATAAGGGGTTGAAAGCATTTACATAATTCTAGGCACACTATCCACTATGATCTCAACAGTTTATCAGATTAGCCATCAAAGTCTAGAATGATCCTATACTTTCTAAATGCAGTGTCTTAACTCTATGTATTAAGAAGGTGATGGGGACATCCTCGGCTTTTAAAAGAGCTATGACTGGCTGCAGACACAACCTTACACAGACTTGTGCTTTCTAATGACTGATTCCTTTATGCAATACTGTCTGCCTGGGCTTTGATTACCCAGTTCCATCTTCTTGGGTTTGTCCCTTTTTGCCTAATATTTCCAGTTTCCTATGCACTATTCTGAAAGCCAGTTCTCTAAGAACACTTTAACTTGTTGTATGGTCTTGGCTTTGATGATTTGGTTCTCTTTGCTACAAATGACAGGGAGAAAATGACCCAGTATGGACTTGTCCCACCTGGAGTTTCACAAGGTAGCTGGAGTCAAAAGAAATGAAAAGAGATGATTTGTAAGAAGTGAGGTAAAGTGCTGGGTCTGGAGGCACACTCGTGGGATATAGATGGGGAAGAAAGCATTTAGCTGGACTGAAAGATGGCTAATCCTGGAATTCACAGATATGCCTGCTGCCACCACTCACCCCCTTTTCTATTGTGTGCAGATCTTTCCACATGTTTTCATTCTGGGTTTTGTGTGTGTGTGTTTTACTGTTCCCATTCGGAAGGGGCAGGATGATAGGTCTAATGGAAATGTCTGGCTTACTTTCAACCCTAACCTAGGAGCAAGCAGCCCCAGCTGTCTGGGAGGGAGTGCTGCCCAAAGGTTGTTCTCAGTATGCTTTGAGCTCAGTGGCAGACCCACTCACCCTGGCTGTAGAAACACCCAAGCCCCTGGCAGCACATCCCCAAGGCAAAGAGGGGTCTGCGGTACAGCCATCTCCTGGGCCGTGGGCCTCCTGTTCACTTGGACCCTTTGTGCTTGGAAGAAAGGGGGTCATTTGATGCAAGGCTCTGTTCTGCTAGAGCCTGCGTTCCCACGACTCACCGTACAGCATCTCGATAGGAGTCCACGTTTGTTTTGTTCAATTTCTGTGGGTATTGACCTTGTGTGGTCAGAATTCTCCCATGTAATAAGCACAGAACAACCGGGCACACTGCCTGTGGGGGTGGAAGGAGGTGGTTTCCACGGAATTCACCAGGTGTTTCCAACCAGTGGCTCGGACCCACCAGTAGATCTTTCAGCTTTACCCGCTCAGCTTCATCACTGTGCGCTCCCCCGGCTTGCTGGGAGGCCCTAAACTTCCCAAAGGTGGTCTCTGCTTAGGGAGTCTCTGGAGTGTCTCCAGGGGCTTCAGGATTTTGGAGCAAGACTGAGAGTCTTCTTGGCCTTCTCATCCTAGCGAGGTCAAAATCTCAGCTCCCGTACCTTCTCTTCTGTGAGAACCCTGAGCTTGCTTAGATAGAATCAGGGCCCTCCCTCCTGCTCCCAGGACTCACTGCACCTGCCTACATTGTGTCTCTGGCACCAGACTCTGAGTAAGGCTTGTTTTATCCGTCTACATTATGCTTTTCAACTATAAACATATACCCCATTATTGTTAATTAAATGAATAAATGGTTGGTCTGGAAAGCAGCATTTCTGATCTTTTTCCACAGCTGAATTCCATGTTTTTCATGTGACATGGTATGTTATGTTGACTAGGTGTAGCCTGAGACAGACACCCGTTGCTTAGTTTTCTGAATGCATTCACCTTTTGATGGAAGACTTTGTGCTCTGGGCTTCTCCATATTTGAAAATGGAGTTGGCTAAGGATGCCTTCAGTACAGTAATACCACTAGAGATTGACTAAGCAAAATAAGGATCCTGAGCAGCTGCTTGAACTTACACTCTCTCCAAGGGCAAATTCTTCTCAGTTATTGTATTGATTTAATTTGCATTCAGATTGCTCAGGCTTTTGGCTGTGTATTTTCACGGGAATGATTTGCTATCAAGTGAGGAATGAATAGATGACATGTGCAGGCTCAAGGGTGGAGCCGAATTCTAAAATATTTACTGCTTTTAATAGAATTTTATTAATAATGAAATAAGGAAAAACACCTTGAGAGCAAATGGGAGTACAGCAAAGTTTTAAAATAAATCCTAGAAAATTGTAATGGTTATGAATTTTCATTATGAAATTAATTTAATAACATAGGGATTCATTTGTTACACTTTTGCTAATTTTATTCTGTTTAATTTCAATGATTAATTTTTAAAAACGGAAAAGAACTGATGACAATTTAAATTTTAAAAGTAGTCAGTTTTGATGAGTATTAACCACAGAATGTAATGGCTATGGTATACATATTCATTTTAAAGTCTGTAATATATATTTAACTTGTGATGTATTTATTATTCTAACCACCTGGCTGCTTAAAAAATACAAATAGGAAAAAAACTTTAATTATGTTTTTTGGCATTCTTGCCAATAGTTAAACCTATCTGGGGACCTACAGAAAATTTTAGCAGTCAGTAATATTTGCACTATCATCTGTCACCACATTGTGCCAAACCATGTCCACGTAGCAAGTGCTTTTGATTTCTATGGTTTAAGAGGATACAAGTGTCTCCCAGGTCAAATACACTTCGACTGCACATAAATTCAGGTGTGGATTATATTTATGATATGCTTTCTCTATAGTTGAATATGTGCTCACAAGTGAAGTGCACAACAGGATTATCCTGTCACAAACTCATTATTTCATCTTGCTAGTATTGAGGCAATGTTCTAGAGAAAAATGTCTCTATTTTATGGTGTGGCAGATGGCAAGAAGCATGGTGCCGTTTAACAGGTGCTCAAATGTTTTATAAATGAATAAAGAGAGGAAACATGAATAAATGAAGTAAGCAAAGAGGCACAGTGAAAATGTACTGGGCCCATGACCCTGTTATGATTTGGATAAAAGATAAGAAATGATGATATTAAATGGTTAACAATTAAAAGGAGTAAATATGATCACAACAATAAGTAGTGCTTATTTCAAACATACATAGTGTCTAGAATTACACGTTTAATCCTTAAAGACTTCATTGTGATGGCCACAAATCCAGCCATTTTACTGAGCCTTGGAAGGCTTAAGTAACTATTTCCTGATTCTCAAATCTATTTTTATTAGGTATGGAATCACACCCAGTTCTATCATCAGCACATCCCCAGAACACTGCTTCCCTTTTTCATGTAACACGTGCACTGCCTTGGCCAAATGTTTTATAACTTTATATTTTTATTATAATTATTGTACACCTTAAAGATTACTGCATTTGAGTTGATCCATTTCCTAAACTTTCTGACAGCTTCACAATTGGAGGTAAATATTAACCATGTATCAATCAGTCCTATCTCTGAGATGGGAAAACAGACTAAGTGGGTTCTTAAAGGGGCCATGGAACATCATGGAATTGTCTGGAAATGACTCTAAGAGTACTTGAGGACAGCATGGACTCAAAGATTCACAAAATCATGAGCATAAATTAGAGCATGAGTATAAATTAGAGCATTTCCCATCACAGATGCTTTACAAATTGAACTCAGTTTTTCTGGAATTTAGAAAAAAATGAGGAAGGCCAAGGTTAATTTAATTGTTTTATGATGGCCTTAATATCTTAGAACTATAACATAAAGTATATTTCTGAAAGAGTTCCAGACACAATCTTAAAGATTCAAGTAAAGTATGAATTTCCAGTTCCGTGGATAAGCGTTCAAACATTTTCACTGGTCATAATTAATAATTTATATACAAATATAGTATTTCATAAAATACAAAAATTCGTTAACTCAAGCAGCAAGTACAAAGGGTCATGGTATATGTAAGTCATGCAAATTTAAATGTTAAAGTAGAATACATTGGCAAAAAAATTATTTTCCTTGGAAGAAAGTATGTGTCAACTTTGTGAAATTAATTTTTTTAAAATGCACCTTTTGACCCAACACACATTTTCATGTATTCTATGACATGTGGCTACTGGATTTAATTCCTAGAGTAATTCCATGTCACAGAAAAGAATTTTCCTTTCAAGATGATGAAACTGAGTTTCAAGTATATTAGACAATATGCTTGAGATTAGTGAAATAGTAAATGACAGAGCATGGTTTAAAACCCAGATATTCATTACTTTCAAGTCCATAATTTAGAGTTTAAATGGCATTAAACTAATTTTCATATGTAGAGCTATACTATATACCAAAATTCCATAATACCTTGAAAATAAAAGCTCCAAAATTATGTTACCTTTATGTCACTTTTTATTACAGATCCTTCTGCCAGACAATCAATATTTAAAAGCATAATATATTTGTATGCAAACAAACATTTTATGCCTTCATATTTTATATTTCATAGTAGTGGAGAATTAAGAAACTTGGTTTAATCAAAACATGTATCTTTCTTTTGAATTGACTGTATATAACAAAAAGATATTTTTACAAATACTGGATAAAATCTATTAAATCTAAAGAAGCCTTGTGAAGAGCTGATAAACAGTGAAGGAGACTAGAAAACCAGCCCGTAGGTATTTAGCAATGGGATTTGGGAGCATTTGGTTGAGGGTGGCTTGGAAGAAAGTGGTGATGGAAGTAACAGGGAGATTAAGCTTCTGTCCTGTGAACTGTGGATTTTCTAGGAAGGGGCAAGCTTAGTTTAGAATTTATAGTCACAGATTACCAGACAGGATCCATGTGACTAATTTTTCAAAAATATCTTTCAAAAAGTTCCATAGATGTGACTTTCATAACTTTTCAGAGGTGAGAAAAACATTCCAAAGAAGATTTTTGCTTTTTTGATTGTGTGAGTAATGTATGTCAAGAATAAAACTTCTCATGTGATAGAAGTGGAGCTGGAGTAACTTATTAGGATGAGCTAAAATGGTTAGGTCTTTTCAGCCAGGAGAAAATGAGTTATTCCTGTGAATTTTTCCCATATAGTTGGCGACTATTCTTCCACGTTGCCATTGCTATAAGTAAGACATAATGCATTACTTGTTACCTAGACTGATAGAACTTCATTTCACCTTCAGCAAAATCTTTTGAAATGGGTAAGTTTGTCTCTGTGGAGGAGAAATCTGAGTTTTGATGAGGGTTAGAGGTCCCTGTCAGGCAGGAAGCTTGTGAAGGCACTTCTGAGTCTACTTGTCTACCTCATAGCTTTAGCACCCATCCATGCCTGCGAGATGCTCAGGCCACATGTGCTGAGTGAATGAATTGTACAAGGCTGAGCTTCTATTCTTTGCATTAGTCCAAAACCTTGTTTCATGAATTTCATAGCCCTACTTTACTTAGCAATGATTTCCTTTCTGCCTAAAAATTACTGTATAAATAATCAGACAGCAAAGATTGGAGTAACATTTTTTTGTTTTCCTTTTTATTGGGATAAATTTTATATTGTGTAACACAGTGCTTTCCGCAAAAGCATAGGGTTTCCAAAGCTCAGATCTTCAAGTCGTGCTGTTTGTAGCTTCGTTTTACTCTCCACATTAGTAATGAATATTCAATATCATCTTTCTAGTAGTTTTTAATGTTGTAAACCATTGTAAAGGCAGACTAATTTTCCTAAATTGTCTTAAATTTATCACTACCAATTTATATGGATTTATTCAGAATGTGTGGATATTATAATGACCTTTATAGTAGAAACCAGGAAAACCTTTAGCCCAGAGAGGTTTGAAAGCTGTATATGTTTTCATTTTAAATATATAAGTGAAACATGTGATTAAAGAAAAATTTAAATTTCTCCACAAACTTAATTCCAAACCTTTGATATGTGACTCTAATGTAACTAGCCATTTTCTAAATGAGTGTTTGGGATTGTACAGATGTGGGCACTGAGGAATGTGAATACTGGTTTGGGGCAGGCAAAGAACATGAAATGAGTAGTAAACAGTGATTGTCTCGACTCCTGTGAATAGACTTTAGTTTTCTAGTAGAACACATTTGACTTTATATATACCTAATGATATATAATAATGATACCAACTATTATAATAGTTGTGAAGTAGAATGGTGCAGTGGAAAGAATAATAACTAAGGAGTCAAAGTTCCTCAATTTCCATTCTAGGATTGTGGCTCTATATAAGGAATGCACAGCTTACCGCCTCCGGGCCTCAGTTTCTCATTTGTGCAAGAAAAGGGAACAACTAGACCTGGGGTTCTTAATAAGGGGTTTGTGAGCTTGAATTGAAATTCAAATACACATTATTTTTGTGGGGGTGTGTTGATATGGGTTTGATATATATATATATATTAAACCATACAGAGTATAGTGTGGACTTAGTAAGGGGTCCGTGGTTTTCACCTGACTGGCAAAGGGGTCTGTGGAACAAAAAAGGTTATGAACTCCTGAACTAGAAGATCTTTCACTTGAGACACTGTGATTCTATGGGATCCACCGTGAACTTTATCCCTACTCAGATGAGAAGTATAACTACCAATGGCATACATTTATTTGAAGAATATTTTCCCACAGAGCACATTCCATTCTTTTTTTGGTTTGTTTTACACAAACCATTTATTGAAACTAGATACATGTAAGATGTGTTAGATAACTATTGTTTCCTCCATGAGCTTTGTATACACTATGCAGGATGGACGTTATGTGAAGATACAAATAAAAATCTAAGATAAGGTAATACAGGAGAAGTGTTAGTGGATGCTCCCAATTAGAGAGCTCCCAGCACTTAAATGCCATCTCCTTGATTGCTTATCGAGGTGGTCAAGGGATGTGTTCTTAGAGGTTTTACAGTCTGCTCCTGAAGGACCTGAAAGAACTTAGTATGTGGAAAGTGGAGACATGACAGTCTAGGTAGGAAAGTAACCCAGTTTAGACATCTTCTTAAGGAAACAATCCTAGAATATTGTTCCCTCAGATGGTATTGTGTCCCTCTCTCCCCCTCCCCTTGACTTTTTAGTTTTGGTAAATTCTCACTTTTATCTTCAAGGTGTAGCTATATATATATATATATACATATACATATATATATACACACACACACATATATATATATACTATATATACACATACGTGCAGAGTGTATTTCTTGGAAAATAATTCTGTTGGATGAAGATAGGTATAAAATGGAAAACATATTCATGTTATTATAAGAAATATCTATATAGATAGCAAAATCACCAAAAATGGGAAAAAGATAATAGCAGTAATGCTACTAATAGGAAAGAAGAGAATAAAGGAGAAACATATGAAGAGAAAATCATAAGATATAGAGAAAACAAAAGGAAAAGCAGATGTAATTCCAACCATACCAAGAATAGGAGTAACTGTGAATATTGAACAACCCAATCAAAAGAGGGAGAGACTATCAGAAGGGATAAAAAATTAAATCAAGAGCGAACCATATTCAGTTTACAGAAGATATGTTTTATATTCAAAGATACAAATATGTTTATAATGAAGGGGTGGGAAAAGATATATCATCAAATTACAACCATTGAATCTTGGAGTGGTTATAATAATATAAAAAAACAAAAATAATATCAGAGATAAGGTGGGACATTCATAATAATAAAAAGGTCCATCTATCAGGAAGATGTAACAATTATAAATATATGCAGCTGAGAACAGGCCTCAAAATAGATGAAGGGAAAACTGATGGAATTGATGGAGAATTCCTCCATTTTTATTCCTGCCCCATTCCTCCCAACCTTAGGGGCTGTTGCTGTAGTTGTATGATAAGGTTTGACAAGGCAATTCAAAATGATAGCTGAAGATTCTAATATTCCACTTTCAGTAATGGATAAAACAACTATGGAGAAGATCAACATGGAAATATAAGATTTTAACACACTCTTAAAGATGGTAATAAAAGACACCTATGCAGTGCTCCACTCAGCACCCACAGAGCACACAATTTTTTCAACTCGATGTGGAACATTCTTCAGGATAGACTATATGCTAAACCATAAAATGAACCTCAATAAGTTAAAATTATTACAATCATATGCAGTATGTTCTCTGACTTTAGTGGAATGAAGTTAGAAATCAATATCAGATGTGTAATTTGTGAAAAATAACAAATATGCCAATAATAAACAACACATTCCTTAATAAACAATGGGTCAAGGCCCAGTACCAAACCAATGAGGCCCTAGCCCACAGCATTGCCAATGTAAACGAAAAGAGAGAGGGGTGGAGTTTAGGGGTATTTGGAAGCACATGTCTCTTTGAAAGACTCCTTTAAAGGGTGACACAAAGTATTCGTAATTGAGGAGGTTTGGTAAATTTTTTAGGATTTGAATTTGAGTCTTTTAAAAACATTATTTGATGTTATTCCATGAGAGTAGGAGCAAGTCTATTTGATTCACCGCAGCACATCTTCCAGCTCTTTACACATTCTAGCCTTGATAAATAATTGCTTAATAGGTAAATTGAACCATGAATTACATACTTTATTATGTTTTGTAAGTTATTAACCATCCATTCCCCTGTACTATTTTTTTCTGATTGTGGTAACATAACACAAAATTTCGCATCTTAACTATTTTTGGTTTATACTTCAGTTGTATAAATTCCATTCACAAGGTTGTGCTACCATCACCACCATCTAGTACCAAAACTTTTTCATAACCCCAAATGGAAACTTTGTGTCTATTAAGCAATAAGTCCATATTCCCTCCCTCCCCAGCCCTTGGTAATCTCTGCTCTGCTTTCTGTCTCTATTAATTTGCTATGCTAGATATTTCATGTAAGTGGAACCATGTAATATTTATCCTTTTGTGCCCAGCTTATTTCACTCCAAAAAATGATTTCAAGTTTCATCACCTATTGGAACTTCATTCCAGAATAATGTTCTATTATGTCTGTATACCATAACTTGTTAATCCATTCATCTGTTGATTGAAATTTGGATTGTTCCCACCTTTTGGCTATTGCGAATAATGTTACTGTGAACTTTGGTATACAAGTATCTGAGTTCTTGTTTCCAGTTCTTCGTAGTATATTCCTAGAAGTAGAATTGCTAAGTAATACGATAATTTTATGTTTAGCTTTTTAAGGAGTCACCAAACTATTTCACAGCTGCTACACCATTTTACATTTGCACCAACAATATATGAAGCCTCCAATTTCCCTACATCCTTGCCAACACTTATTTTCCTTATGAGTTTGGTGGAACCTCCTTGTAATTTGATTTGTATTTTTCTGTTGGCTAATGATATTGAGCATCTTTTCATGTTGCTTATTGGCTGTTTGTATATCTTCTTTGGAGATATGTTTAGTATTTTTCCCATTTTTAATTGAGTTATTTGTTCTTTTATTGTTGAGCTTTAGCAGCTCTCTATATACTCTATATTAAACTCTCATCAGATACATGATTTGTATCTATTTCTCCTATTCTATAGGTTGTCTTTCATTTTATTGTTAATGCCCTTTGATGTGCAATTTTTTTAAGTTTGTTGACATCACCTTTATCTGTATTTTCTTCGTTGCTCATGTTTTGAGGTCATATCTAAGACATCGCTGCCAAATCCAAGGACATGGAGGTTTTCCCCTATGTTTTCTTCTAAGAGTTTTGTGATTAAGATGTTATGTTTAGGTCCTTGATCCTTTTGGAGTTACTTTTTGAATATGATCTGAGGTAGAGGTCTAATATTATTTGAGTGTTGCGTGGGAATTATAAATCTAAATTCTTACCCACTTTGAGCCAGTGCTTTACTTAACTGTATAATTCTTATAAGCATTTTAAAAGACAATTAGCTTTATTCCTAAGAGCCAAATATTGGAAACAATTCAAATTCCCAACATCACCTGATGTTGAATTTGAATCCCATCAGGTAACAACTTGTGTTATAATCACCGAATTAAATACTATTCAGTGATAACTAAATACATGAAGTAGTCTGAAGGAAAAAAAATCTTTCCATGTTGTGGCAAGAAGGTTCAAATCTCCCCATACTTAAAGTAAATAATTAAAAAATAGCCCAGCAGATAGCTATGGGTTCTGGTTCAGTGCCTTATTATGACTTAAAGGTCTTCTACTACCTGCCTCTGGCCACCACTCTAGCTTTATTACTTATAACTTGTAGCTTTTCCATGTATTTCCTCAATTATATATGCTTCTCTATGTTGTTTCCTCTGTGGAATTTCCTTCCTTTCTGCCATTCTGTATCTGTCCAACATAATACACAGTAAACACACATATCCAACTAGTATCACTTATCCTTTAATAATTAATGATACCCGAATATTAAATACTACTTCAAGTTATTCTTGCCATTGGGATACATCTCTGGCCCCTCAAACTGGGTTAGGAATTGTCTGGATTATTGTGACACCCTGTGCTTAGCTTGTTCATCACACTTCTCATCTTACATTATAATTATACCTGAAAGAGTTTGTCCTTCCATAATTCTGTGAAGTCAGGAATATAGTTTTGTTCCTCTATTTCCTTTTATAAGTGTTACAGGCCCTGGTATAATTCAGTAGTCTATAGACATTGAGCTGGTATGTATTTACTTCTGAATTCCTGGAATAAAAACCTGTAGAACAAAGTAGCCACAGAGCAACGGGAATGTAATTGGTTAGAGACTGGTGAGAAGTTTTCTGCTATTGAGAATTATCATGCAGATACATCATCGTGGAGTTCTCAGTGTCAGAGCTATTATCAATTTTCAAGAAAAACATTCCCTCTGCAACCCCACCATCAATTCCATGTAAAGGGTCACAATAGTTGTTTTGTGGTTTTTTTTTTTTTTTTTACCATAATAGGAAATGGCCAAGAATATGATGTCTTAATTCATTTGGTGTAACAATGTAGTGTAGTAAATGGATATTTTCCTCTATGAGAGTGAGAGCTAGATATCATCAGACCATATCATCACAGATTATTAAAATAAAAAGCTCATGTTTCTAAAATATCATTACTATAAACTTTCAGGATTATTAATGAATAACTATGTATTCATATTTTCATGTGAAGGTTCAAATTCCGAAACCATAACCACAACTTGTATAATAAACACTGACTATTATTTTACCAAGAACAGGGGGGTGGTATTGTATAAAGGTTATGAACGTGGCCGCTGCCATCAGACAGATGCCATTGCTCCCTTGAGTTATAAGATGTACTAACCACAATAGCTCATAGATGTTACCTGGTCATTCTGTAGCTCAGCTTCTTTATTTTTAAAGTGGAATAATAAAAGTACCTACTTCTTGGATGTGGGGGAGATTTAAATGACATAGTGAATTCAGTAAAGTACTTAGCGTGTCTGGAACTCAGGAAATGCGCCATACATTCTAGTGTTTAGATTAGTATAAAAAATATTGTAATGCATACCACAAATAAAGGAAGGAATATAAAAATGAATGCAAAGGTTAAAAAATAGTATAAAGCAAACACCAGTGTCAAGAAAAAGATACCTGGTCAAAAAAGAGAACAAAGATTGCACCCAGGAGTCTTTGCTTGCTTCTTTCACCCTTCCTCCACACTTCTAAATCCTTTCTTCCCTTCTAACTTTGTTCAGTATCCTGAGTTGCATGGAAATCATGTCCCTGCTTTATTTTAGAGTTTACCTTTCACATATGCATTTCTAAATAATATTGTCTGGTTTTGAATTTTATACAATAAATAAATCTCAAAAGTCAACAACAGAAATAAACAAAGTCAACAACAGAAATAAACAATCTAATTTAAAAAAATGGGCAAAACATAAAACGCTATTTCACCAAAGACAATAACCACCAACCATTAAGGTAACCATAAGATTTTATTATACCAGTAGTCAAGCAGTTACAGTAAAAAGTCAAAAACTAAATGTCATGCTGTATTATTCCATTTATATTACATTCTCAGTATGACAAAATAATACATATTTGCACTAATTTTACTTTATTGTATACCCAACCATATATCTTACTAGTTGCCAGGGATTACAGATAGTGGAAGAGAGTTTTGTGTGTGATCTATAAATGTTTAGTAAAAGGTAGATTGTTGTGGTGAGAAAATAGTTCTGTGACTTGATTGTGGTGGTGATTACATACATAATCACTAATGACACAGAACTTGGCGCACATATTATACCACTGTTAATTTCTGGATTATGATCTTGTATTCTAGTTGTTTATAAGAAAAATATTTTAAATATGTTGAAAACAAGAGGATTTCTATCTGATAGCATTTTGCTTTGCCTTAGAGACTATTTGTCAGGGTTCTCTAGGGAAAGAGAATTGACAAAAGATATCCCATATGACTATTTTTGTATTGTTTCCATATCTCTAATGAAGTTTATCACCTTCTGCACATGTCATTCAGCTTTTCTGTTGGGTCCTTTAATATATTAATTTTAGTCATTTAAAGTCCCTGTTTGATCATTCACTATTTGGATCATCTCTGGATCTGATTCTGATGACTGCTTTATTTCTTTATGATAAGTCAATATTTTCCTAAGTTTTTCCTTGTCTTCTCTTTTATTTAATACTGGGCATTGCATGTAAAATACATTAAAGACTGAAATAAGTAGTATTTTCTTCTGGAAATATACATGCCTCCAATTCATTCAGGCTGTTGCCTTGAGAAATTAACTCTACTCTTCTTATAATTGACCTGAGTTTGGGTTTTGTTGTTTAAATTACATTCATCTCACTATCCATGGAGAAATGCTGCTACCTGGTGCTCACTGTGAGGTCTGGGATGCAGTGTTCTGGTTGCATTTTTCCTATTTCAACAGCTTCTTCATGCCTCTGCCCCATGCCTGCCCTTTCCTACTGGTATGTTGCTATTGCTTCATGCCCACTTCAAGGATCAAGGATCTTTATGGGGACAGGGGTGTTTCTTGCTTGCCCTGCTTTTCCCTTTGTCTTAGATGAAAGGTGTACCTGGGAACTGCAGGTTAAGACCTCTTAATGCATTCCTGCCCTTCCCCCAAAGCAAAAAACTTTTACTTTGTTTTCTGTTCAGAGTCCAGAGAGCAGGCCTATTTCTACCCTTCCCTAGTGCAACTGATCCCTACTTTGTATCAGTGCAGATTCTGGGGTTATGGGATCCCTATCCCTGCCCATCTCCCCATCCCCCCCCTGCAGAGGCAGCATACATCTGCTATATATCAGTGCAGAAGCCTTGGAATAGGTGAGTTTCCTGCCCCACACCCATCCACAGATGGTTTTGGCCTAGAAACAATGCAAACTAGAGGAATGGAAAGTTTCTTGCCCTCCTCCAGTCAAGGTGAACCTCCTCTTGGAATCATAGTAGAGTCTTGGGTATGTGACCATTTCCTACCCTTTCCCTATTGAGACAGCATATGTGAGCCAATATGTGCACAGATACGGGTGTGGGAGGGTTTCCTGCCCTTCCACCAGTGGCAGGTGCCATTTGCCTAATATCAGAGGAGGGCCTAGGGTCAGAACAAATACCCTGCCTGTTCCTCAGTGTAGTTGATAACCATCTGGTACTCAGGCAGGATCCAGAATAATAGATTACAAATGGACTCCTCTAGATCCAACTGTTAGGTCCTAAAAACTAAGGTGGGGCTATAAGCATGTGCCACAAGCTGGATCCTTAGGCAGATCTCTCGTGCTCCCTCCAATTGTTCTCATGGGCACTTGGTGGAGGTCCGTGGAAAGGATTTGGGGAAAGGCGCTGACTCTCCTGAGTCTGGGAGTTCATAAGTGTCCTAAACAGTCGTGATAGTCCACATTCAGGCTTTATACATGTGCTTATATTCCAGCACTTTTTTCTAACCTTCCTCTCTGACAGCCGCTTCTTCCTCCCATGCTCTGCTGAAATTGTAACAGTTTATGGGTCCTGTTTCAGTTCAGAAGGCTTGTCACTTTCTGGATTGCAGTTTGCCTTGCAACCACAGCTGTCTCAGATACTCAGAAAAGATGATTTTGTAGATTGCCTGGTATTGTTAGATCATGAGGGCTGTTCTTTTATAGCTTCCTCCATCCTAAGTGAAAATGGATCTTGGTTTTACAGTTTGGATGATTGTGCATTTAAATTTTAGAGATACAGATCAAAAACTTTTTTTCCTCTTTGGATGTGAGAGTTTTTTCTTTCTTTTTTAGTAGCTACATGTTATACTACCAGTAGGTTTAGACTGAAGACAATTCACTTATTTTGCAAAAAAATATTAGTTATAGACTATTAACCTGCACTAATATTGTCTTCGGCACTGGAGAATCAGATAAATCAGATAAATGTTAATTAATTTATATACAAAGTGTTGTAGCACAGTTTATGCGGCACTTATAGATATCTTTGTCTGAGAAGACTTTCAGCAAAACTGGCCATTTTGACCACATTTAGATCTCCACAATTCCAACTAATAGGCAGTCCCATTAAGATGAAAAACGGAACTGTTGTAGCTGCTTTCTGGGGCCTTCTCCACCTCTCACTCTATACATGGTTTAATTTTACCTATTATGCAGGTATGAGAGCAATTGGGAGAGACAAATTTTACCTGCAATGAACAATAAACATGTGTGTTACTATGATTGCTTGTCCTTGCCAGAGAATGTCTCCCAATTTAGAGCCATCTGACCCTCAGGGATTGCTCTCCCAAAGACCAGTGGAGTCGATTTAGGTGATTTATGATTCTTTGCACATTCTTGCTGAATATTTGTTTTTATTCCAATGGCTCTGTATTCTTCTTCATTAAGTATATAGAACACATGCCTCGCATTAAAGAAAGTGTGAACACTCTAGACTATGTGTTACTGGGAATTAGAATGTGGATTAAGAATGGGAGCTGATGCTTCATCTATGTAGATATTTTGGTGAGACTTAGTACAAGGGCATGGAAATAAATGGAGTTGATGGTGGTACATTGTGGTGACTGTAGCTAACAGTGCTGACTTGAAAATATGGTTGTGGCTGAAAGGGGTAGTCTGTGGATATAATATGCCAATTGAAAGGAAGCTGGAGAATGGTCTATGGACTGTATGGCCTGGTGATTTTAGTGGTGGATGAGGATTATGATTAGCAATGTAAGTATGAATGTTCTTTTACAAAGTATTAAGTCTATAATGATACATGGGAAAATTACAATTAATGTAACTTATGGAGGATAATTAACAATAATATTTTTGCAGCAATGGCAAAGAAGATATATCAATTCTAAGAGACAAAAATAGGTGGGTATAAGAGAGTATGGGGAAAATACACCAAATGTAATAGATTGACTATAGTTAGTAGTCATGTTTTGACAATGCTCTTTCATAGTTTGTAACCATTGTTTCCTAACATTGCAAGGTGGTGGTGGGGTGATATATGGAAGCCCTGTGTGATGATATGTATGTTTATTTTGTAGATTCACAACTTTTACTATACACTTAATGTATGTTCATGTATGAAAGACAAACTTCAATTCAAAAAGTTAGGAAAAGAAAGTATGAAAGTGTGAACCTGCCCAAAATTTAGATTTTGTGTTTCTAATATTGTCTAAAGACTGTAAAGTTTTGTAAATAAAGAGCCAATAATAGGAAATTCATTCATTAAAGTAATCTTAACATCCCTTTGTAATGATAAACACTGCTTAATTTTATTAAGACCTTTGGTTCTTTGCTATCATTGGTGACTGGCATTAAGAGAGAAAAGAGGAAAATTTATTTATTTTTTTAGGTTTCTTAAAGCTGCAACTTAGTCACATTCAATGCTTTCAGACATTGGCATTTATAATTGGGGCCAAATGCATATGTTAGCAATTCCCTCTTTGTGAAATCATAAATAGCACTTCTAGTAATAAACATGTTAATTGTTCTTTTGTTTTGGGGGATTGATTTCTTATTTTGTCTTCCTTAAAGGATTCTACCTAGGGTTAGAAATTTTGTCCTTTTTTTCCATTGAATGTGTGGCTAGTTTATGAGATAGTAATGCAGAGGCACTTTCCACAGACTTTGGAGTAGACCTACCTGTATGGTCCCACCAACTTATTATTACCTGTGAGTCTAGAGCTGATTATTGTCTCTATTTTAGGTTCTTTGTCTTTAAAAATGGAGATAGTATCAACTTTTTAGAGCTGGTATGAGGTTGGAAAGAGATAATGCAGGTAAGCTCTTAGAGTATTATCTAGCCATACCCAATAGCTCAAGAAATAGCACTAGTGATGATGATAATAATTGTTATTTTTAATATCGCTATTATTATGCTCCTTAGAGTCTAGTAGTCTAGAAGGCAGGAGCTGCATTTATGCACAGAACTGTCTGACCTGTTCCTAACCTGATGTCACTGTCATGTCACTCAATCAATATTTTGTTTTTGTGGTTTCTTTCCTCCAGATCAGTGCTGTCAGACCCAGTTTGTAAACTCTTCCAGCGGTAGAGCCACATCTATTTAGCTTGTTGAATAAATCCACTTCATTCTAACAAATATTTCTTGATTAGGCTGCTGATTCAGCTGTCTTGTTTCCTCTAATCCATTTGAGAATATTCTGACATGCCCTCTTTTTTGAACATGCTTTAATTCAAAATGAAAGAAAGACCACTGCTGGTTCAATTAGCTTGGCCCAACACAACCCCTGAGCATAATTTCTGATTAACACTGGCACTTTTACCATTTCCTTCTTTCTTTGGCTCCTTCTGCTATGTATGATTTCAAGATGACGATTCCCTTTGGACTTTCAGCTGAAGGCACTTGTCACTTCCAATTCATTATCTCCTTGATATTTGCTCCCTGCACAGCATCTGTCCCCATGCAAGTGGCTTTGGTAGAGGATGTGCATCCTTATGTAATAGCACATGATGCCTGATCATACACTTAGGAAAATAAACGTTCAGGAGGATTATTTTAGATTTTCAAATTTTTCCATGGGTACATCTTATTTATGCTTCTATTGAGTTTCCAGGAGGTATATAACCTTTGATGTATCTTAGGAACGGCATCAGTGAGGAACAGCAAGTCTGCTCAGCAGATGTTTGCCCTAAAGTATCCTGCCTGCATCACGTGGTCTGACTGAAAATGCTATTTGTAAATGTGAAAGTTGCATATATTTAAATAAAGGCTGACATTCCTTGTAATGGGACAAAAATTTTTAAAAATTGTTTATATTGACTCATCTCACTATTTTTGACACTTTTTGCTAAGTTTGGTTTGCACTTTAAATTTTAATAAGTGTCCAGATATTTCTATGGCTCTCTCTTCAAGCACATCACTATTTAAATGCTCACAATCCAGAAGCAACTAGCTTTCATACCAGTGAATTCTGTGAAAGAGAAAATTCTGAACTCTTGGGCAAATGATTGCTGTGTGGGTTATAGAATGTGGCATGGTATAGTAGAGAAGACAATGGACTTAGAATCAGGAGGCTGAACTCTTCTGTTTACTAAATATGTGACCTGGGAAAGTCAATAATCTCTTCTGGGCCTCTAAAATACCTTCTTATCTTGGATGATAGGGTTATTGTGAGGTCAATGTGAAAGAGTGGATATGAAAGTAATCAAAGCATTCAGCAAGTTAGTTCTCTTGTGACCTATCACATGAAGGATTTTGTTCTTATTATTTTTTTCTTTGAAATTACAGTTTCCATCTTCAATCAGGCATTCCTTGTGCTTTACTTATTAAAAGGATATCACTCAATAGTTCATTCAACCAAATTTTTGAGTGGCCTCTGATACTACTTGTGGTAGATACAGCAAAATCCAAATGACAGGATCAAATATATATATATATATATATATATATATATATATATATATATAAAATGTGCTCTTTAGAGAAGACAGTATTAGGAGGCTGCTTCAGGTTTTGGTTTGATGCAGAGGCATTCGGTTCAGGAAAGAGAAAGCCATAAACCAGCTGTAGTAGTAAAACAATGATAATACTCAACTTTAAAGAAGGTATTAATTTGGAAAAAAATAATGTGAGGTTTACATTGAGAAAAATGGATACAACATAATCTGCTTCCTACATTATGAAAAAAACACAACTGTAAAATGAGAAATTCAGTTTATCAGCCTGATACTTATAGTGAACATGCAAAGGGATCTGGAAAATACACCCTTTGTCACATTCTGCTGAGTTTGGAAACCACTAGCTGTCTGGAAGAATGTGGAGTCATTAACTCATGATGGCATAGAACTTTCCACTTTGTATTGATATGCTTGGATTTCTTTGACAAGAAATATGAAGATAGTTAATGAGTAGTGGCCTTTCTCCCGCATGTTCTGCTAGACCTAAACAAACATGGTCCTGAGGGAAGAATGTGGTTAGTTAGTTCTGGACACCTTTGACCCTGTGTCCCTCAACACTTGTTGAGGTGAAGTGGGTTACCCCCTTTTCCTTGGCAGAAAAAGAACTTTATTTGGTCTTGAAGTCAACCCTCAGCCTTAGAAACTTCTCAGCTTCTTTGTCCTATGGATGATGTGGGAGATTAATTTCACCTCCTTTCATTTGAAGAGATTCTCTTCCATTTGGACAAGGGCTATGGAAACATTTATGTTCTTTGCACATATTTACTTTCAATGGGAGCTTCACAATAAGCTTCTTTGTGGATTTTGAGTGGCTAAACTTAAAATTACTGTCCATCATATTAAGTTCACACTGTAAGAGTACTGGAAAGGGCTTTGAAATAGGAATTGTGAGATGTGGGTGAGTGCTTGCTATATCCCCTATTATAGGATCCTTTGTACAAACAGCCTGACTTTTCAAGGCTTTAGTTTCTGGGCTAATTTTTCTCTTGGATCACTTTAACTCAGCAAATATTTGAGTTTCTAGGTGCTGTAGTTAGGTGCAGTGTCTAGGTGCTGAGATACAAAAGTGCCTGGAATTCTATTACTCCTCTGTTGTTCTTTCAAGGTTATTTCCTATTATTCCATGAAATGTAGCCTCAAGTCAGAGGGTCACCTATTTCCAACATACACCATGCTTGTTTTCCTTTTGATTTTTTTCCCTGTATATTCTTCCTCATCTTGCACGCCAACTTCATCCTACCAGACTATTTAAATCTCACCCATCTGTCAGAGGCACAGCTCAAGCTTCACCTACTCTGTAAATTTCTCCCATTTTGGACCATGTCCATGAAATCCAAGTGAATTTATTCTTTACTTTTTAATTTAATTTTATTATTATTTTTTTACAAAGATACATAGATCATACAAAATATTACATTAAAAAATATGAGGTTCCCATATACCCTACTCCCCACACCCTCCCCCCCCCCATTCCTCCCACATCAACAATTTCTTTCATTAGTGTGGTACATTCATTGCATTTGATGAGTACATTTTGGAGCATTGCAATACAGCATGGATTATAATTTATGTTATAGTTTACACTCTCTCCCAGTTCATCCAGTGGGTTATGGCAGGATATATATCTATAATGTCCTGCATCTGTCCCTGCATTATCACTGACAACTCCAAGTCCTGAAAATGCCTCAATATCACACTTCTCTTTCTCTGCCTTCAGTAACTCCCATGGACACTGTCTCCACATTAATGATATAATTTCTTCCATTGCTAGAGTCACAATATTTCTATAGTAGAATACCAGTTAGTCCACTCTAATCCATAATTTATTTCTCCATCCTGAAGACCCTGGGATGGTGATGTCAACTCCAGCTCTAAATTGAAAAGGGGGCTTAGATCCCACATGACTGATGGATGGAATTCTCCTGCTTCCAGTTGTAGATTCTCTTTGTTCCTTGGTGTGGTGGTTGACCATCCTCACCTTCCTGTTAGCTGCCCTATATTAGACTTCATTTTTGAAGAAGTTTTGGATCACAGAAGGGTTCACCTATAGCAGGGGAGGAGCACTGATGTGGGGTGTCATTGATGGGAGATGTATGGGTGACAGGGAGTTCTCTAGGGCATGCATATTGGGTATATATATGTTCAGATGTTCGTTGGGTATTGAAATATGGGTAGAATTTCACATGACAACTGAGGGAGTGCTGAGTTCCCATTCTGGAGTTACTCCCCAGTGGAGCTGTAACAATCCCCCAAGTACAAGGGCAATGATCAGTGAAGAAGGAAGGTCCAATGATGGGCCCTTTATACTTATGACTATGCTTATGAGCCTGTGTGATTGAAATTTCAATGAGGTCTAGAGCTGCAGGGTGCCTAAGAGTTACCTCCTGAGAGCCTCCGTGTTGCTCAAATTTTGCCACTCTCTAAGCCAAACTCAGCATGTAAATGCATTACCTTCCCACCAGTGTGGGACATGACTCCCAGGCAGAACCTTCTTGGCACCTAGCGATTACTGTCAAGCACCACCTGGTGATGCAACTAAAAAAAGACCTTGAATAAAAGGGGTAAACAGTAAGAACAAATGATGGCTAAGAGACTTCAAAATGAGTTAGGAGGTCATCAGATGTGTTGCGCTTATGCACATCTCAGCAGGACCTCAGAGACAATAAAAGTAAATACAACCTCAGGTAGTGGTGCTCCTGGGGGCTATGGAGACACCCCGGCCCTATAGTCCTGACAGATAGTTCTGGAGTTCAGTGCCTTGCCAGTGGGCCCTACTTTGGAGTTTGTGCTCCTGAATGTGATGGAGTGGAACTCAGATGTCACCTCTCTACGCATGCCTCTTCTGTCACTTTTAATGAACCTGTGGTTGGTGCTGGGATTGGTGTATACTCAGGAGACTTGAATCGTTGGACTATCTATGTGCCAACTGGACCCTTAGCCTTAGCAGAGTTGTAACACCAACTCTCCGGTTAGTTGAATTTATTCTTTCTTTGTTTCATATGTGTTAGTTTTATTTCCTCAATTAGATCGTAAACTCTTGTGGTTCATAAGTTATAGTCTCTATTTCTTTTGCAGACCCATAGTAACTATACAATAGGTATCTGATAAATACCATTACTAATTGCCTAGTTAATTACCTTTCTAATTCCTGACACCCATAAATGCTATAACAGTCCAGTCAGCTATTGTTTTCTTAGGTAAAGCATTTTGATGAGCTGGTACTGTTGTTGTTTTTTTTTCCCATATAATAAACTTTATTTAGAGAGAAGTTTTTAATTGCATAAAAGTTACATAGAAAGTATGGAGTACTATTTTGATCTTGAGTAGGTCAAGCATATTTTCTCTCATTTCTTCAGTTAAAAATCAAAATATACAAAACTTTTCTTATGCTTGATGCGTATAAAATCAAATAATTAACCAGACATTTCCTTTAGTTACTGCACCCAAATATAAGTTTAAAGATGTTACACCAGAAAGTCCACGACATCATGCTTTTTGTTCCAAGGAGAAATTGTTTGCAACTTGAGTTCCAATGTGAAATTTGACCTTTAAGAAAGTTTTAAAAAATAAAAATCCTTTCTCTAGAAAAATGTGGCAGAAAATTGCACAAGGAAAAAAAAAATCCATTCCAACTTTAACAAGCTAAGCAGGTAGCATGCATTTTCCAAAAATCATATTGAAGAAATCAAGAAAGTAATTTAAAATCTAAAATTTGAAAATTGCTGCAAACTGAGACTGAATATTAAGAACTCTGCTATAGGTAGGCCACTGGCAGAGACATGTAGCAGGACTTAGAGCTGTGGGACAAAGGAGGAGCTCTCTATGTCTATCCTCAAAGCTAAAGATCTCTATTCTGCCTCCAACTATTGGTACAATACATATCTCTATCCTGAGAACTCACCTGGCAAGCTTTTAGTAGCAAGGGTGGATAAATTTAGGTAAGAGCTGTCCTCAAAGTATGTCATTTTAATGAGTCATATTCACCAAGAGGTGATCACAGTTGTCCAGCATTTACTAAAGATTGTGAGCCAAAATTTATTTGTTTCTTGACTAATGGATAATTTATTTATTAATAGGTTTATGTTACCTTATTTTAAAAATCAAATTGAGATGGTCAAGCCAGAAAAATGGTCCTTTATGTCTGGTTCTGCCACAAACAAGTACCTTTGGGCAATTAGGTCAACCTTTCTGGATTCAGTTTCCTCATCTACAAATAAAGGTGTGAAGTCAAATGATTGATGGAATCCCTTATTTTACTTTATGCAATTCTCTGACTTCTTTACTGTTCTTAGTGAGAATCACCTTTAAAGGCTTGCTGTGAAAAAAATATCAGATGAAGGAGGCTATTTGAATGCAAAGGAATAATAATATAAATGCAAAACAATAATTATCCCTGAGATCTGGCGCTTTACTACCAGTGGTGACATTGGTAGGAAGGTGATTCACAGAAAAGGCACAACAACCATGATTAAGGCAATAATGAGAGTGACCTAGAAGAAGCAGAGCTAAGAAAAAGCAGCATGAATAAGCAGTAACTAAATAGTGGCAAGCTATTTAAAAGCCGAAGCTACAAGCAAAGAATGAATTTATGGCATCCAAGAATAGGGATCTCAGCAGGATAAAATGAATAGAAATTTGAAAGAAAAATGTAGGCAAATGTGATCAAATTTCTGCAATAATACAAAGACCTAAATTCTAGAGGACTGGGAATTGAATAAATTGCATCATACAGAGTTTTGCAAGATGAGACTCTTGGATAACTTGCAAGATTCCACAAATTAATTTGTCCTTAAGGAGGAATCTTCTTGCTAATGTGCTTCCTCACATCCATGATCAGAACTCCTATAGATCCCTCCTGAGGGGCCACAGCTTTGAACCTGGGGTCCGGTCAGGCTGAGTCCGAGGCTAACAACTATCTCAGGGGATGCGTTTCCTCTCAGATCCTCTCGCAGGGACTTGGCTGCTGTGATTCTTTTATTTGGTTGTACCCTGCTCCCCTATCCCTAGTCCCACAAATACAATTTTACGCTTCAACTGCCATAAATATCTGGCAGTAGAACCAATTCAGGTGGGAATAGTTATGGATAGGGAAACAGGAATGAAGGGAAAGCAAAGATATTGATTACTATTACCTTGACTTAATCCATGAATAGACTCCCATTTAAGAAATCACCATGCAGAGGGAAACACTTTCGTCAAACTTCAGGGACAGCTACCCTCTCAGTGTGGTCTGTTCTCTAGGTGCATAAAACTGCTGGAACGACTGAAGTTTAAGAGTTGTACTGGATAAATTCCTGTAGTAGAGCCTTTTTACATGCTATCAAAATCTACACGGGATCCGTGCTAAGATCTGACATATCTGTGTTATTCATTTTAAAAGGCCAGAAAATAGCACCTCTAATCAAAGGCAATTTGGTCAAACCCTTTGAGTTTTTGTCTCAAATATGTAAGATAATAATTAATTCAGTCAATTCAGCAAAACCCATTTATTAATTTAATTTAATTAGATGATTGTTCTCCAAGATACAGACCAAAAAAGTCATTCTTTGATGGATGTTATTATGCTTTGGCTAATTGTTTTGGCATTTTGCAAGAATCACATAAATGGTTTCATTTCATGATTATATTTTAGTATTTAGAGTATACAGTTGTACCAAATATTCATTTCTATTTTGATAGTCCTATCTTTTTATTTTCCTAATAAAATAATAGTTGCAGTTTTGGAGTGCTTTTTGAACACGCCTTTCTGGATAACAGGCTTATTACCAGGTGTGCTTGTGTTGTCTTGACTCATTTTCTCTTACAATTTGTAGGAGACTTAACATTAATGTATTTTTGTTCATTTTTATCTGATACTACTTTTCCTTAAGGTGTGGTTCAGGGAAGTTTTCTGACTTCATGCTACTTCCTCTTCTATTTTTTTTACAGGCATACCTCATTATACTGCGCTTCACTTTATTGCACTTCACAGACAATGCATTTCCTTTACAATTGAAAGTATGTGGCAACCCTGCAATGAGCAAGTCCATTGCGGCATTTCTCCAACTCTATGTGTTCACCTCGTGTCTCTGTGTCACATTTTGGTACTTCTCTCAACATTTCAAAATTTTCATTGTTATTATTTCTGTTACAATGATCTGTGATCAGCGATCTTTGATTATCACTCTTGTAATTGTTTGGGGGCTCCTATAAAATGGCAAACTTAACTGATAATTGTTGTGTGAGTTCTGATTGCTCCACCCACCTGCCATTCCCCCATTTCTCTCACTCTCCTAGGGGATTCCCTATTCCCTAAGAAACAACAATATCAGAATTAGGATAATTAATAACCCTACAAAGGCCTCCAAGTGATCGAGTCACATATTCTCACTTTAAATCAAAAGAGAGCAATGATTAAGCTTAGTGAGGAAGGCATGTTGAAAGCCCGGGTAGAACAACAGCTAGGCCTGTCGTGCCAGTTAGAAAAGTTGTGAATGGAAAGGAACAGTTCTTGAAGGAAATTGAAAATGCTCTGAATGATAGGAAAGGCTATGAATGGTGAGGAAGTGAAACAACCATACTAATGATATGTTTTAGTGGTCTGGATAGAAGATCAAACCAGCCACAACATTCCATTAAACAAAAGTCTAATCCAGAGCAAGGCTCTAACTCTCCTCAATTCTATGAAGGCTGCTGGTGACTTTAAGGTGAAGTCAATGTCACTGACCACTCCAAAAACCCTGGGGCCCTCAAGAGTTCTGTTGAAACTACTCTGCCTGTCCTCCCAAGTTGAAGAACTAAGACTGGATGGCAGCACATCTGTTTACAACATGGTTTACTGAATATTTTAAGCCCACTGTTGAGATCTACTGCTTAGAAAAAAGATTCTTTCAAAATACTACTGTTCATGGACAATGCACCTGGTCACCCAAGAGCTCTATTGGAGATGTGCAATGAGATGTGTGTTGTTTTCATGCCTGCTAACACAACATCCATTCTGCAACCTATGGATCAAGGACTTATTTCGACTTTCGAGGCTTATTATTTAAGAAATGCATCTTATGAGGCTATAGATAAGAATGGTATATAGTGGTTCCTCTGATGGATCTGGGCAAAGTCAAATGAAAACCTTCTAAAAAGGATTCCCCTTCTAGATGCCATTCAGAGCACTGGCGATTCATGGGAGGAGGTCAACAAAACATGAACAGGAGGTTGGACAGAGTTGATTCCAATCCTCATGGATAAATTTGAGGGGTTCAAAACTTAAGTGGAGGAAGGAATTGCAGATGTAATGGAAATAGCAAGAGAACCAGAATTAGAGGTGGAGCCTGAAGATGTAGCTGACCTGCTGTCATTTCATGATAAAACTTGAATGAATGAGTTGTTGCTTCTTATGGATAAACAAAGAAAGTGGTTTCTTGAGATGGAATCTTCTCCTGGTGAAGATGAGTATTGTTGAGTATTGTTGAAGTGACAAGAAAGGATTTCAAATATTTCATACACTTAGGTGATAAAGCAGCAGCAGCATATGAGAGGACTGACTCCAACTTGGCAGGAAACACAACTGCAGGTAAAATGCTATCAAAGTGTGTCACATGCTACAGAGAAATCTTTTGTGAAAGGAAGACTCAGTCCCTGCAGCAAACATCATTGCTGTCTCATTTGAAAACATTGTCACAGCTCACCCAGCTTTCGGCAACCACCACCCTCATCAGTTAGCAGCCATCAACGCCAAGGCAAGACTGTCCACCAGCAAAAAAGTTTCTAACTCACTGAGCCTTAGAAGATGATTAGAATTTTTAGCAATAAAATATTTTTAGTTAATCTATTTACATTGTTTTTATAAGGGTAATGCTATGGCGCACTTAATAGGCTACAGTATTGTGTAAACAACTTTTCTATGCCCTGGGAGGCAAAAAATTCATGTGACTTGCCTTATTGCAGTATTTACCTTAGTGTGGCGGTCTGGCACTGAACTCACAATATCTCTGAGGTTTGCCTGTATAATGTTCAGAAATCTGGAGGCTTTTATTCCGAGAATTGTGACATCTGTTTTGCTCTTACCCCACCTCCCCCTTTTCATCAGACATTCTTGATCTTTTGTCTCCATTATTGCTATATTGCACATTTTTTCCCACTCCCAGCAGTTTTTCCTCAGTGTGAGGTCCTGTCCTGGAAAGAAACCAAAAGATCAGTTTTGAAGTTTCACAAAGTCTAGACTCCTCCTTCCCAGCAGAAATTCTCACAATGGGCTCTCTGCACTCACCTCGAGGAGTGAGACAGCTACTCCCAGTTAGAGCTGCCTTTCTCAAGTTGGCCAGATGTACTTGAGTATCTCTTGGTTATTTTGGGGTTCTTCTGCTCGGTTGCTTTCTTGTCCTCCTCCCCGTCCCTCTCGCCCTCCCCCAAATGCTAATAGCATACAGGTCTTGAAGCTGGGCACCTGCTTGGAATCAGAGTTCAGTAGGAATACATTGACCCCTAGTTTTGTTGCCCACGTGCTCCATGGCTTTTAGTTTTACAATCCAGCTGTTCTGTCTGCTTTTCATATGGGGATTTGGAGAGATTCACGAATTATGCTGCCACTGAGGCTGCCTTCCCCAGAAAACTCCATTAGTATTAACTCTTTAATTTATAAACTCCTGAAATTCTGCTGGTGCTTCTTTTCCCAGGACTGGGTCATCTATTGACATTTGTTTGTGAACCACGAGATGTGTTCATTTCCACCCCCGCCCTCCCCGCAGTTACATAGTATGTGTATTCTTTGGTAATAATCTCAAATATCAAATGTTAAACAGGAAAAGTGACACTGGTTTATGGTATAGTAAATAGAACATGGGTTAAAATTGTGTAAAATATTTTTGGAGTGCAGTTTACTAGGTATTCAAGTCGAAACTTTGCTTGGAGGAATTTATTGTAAAAGTATTTGGACATAGAAACAAAGATATCCACATGAGGATTTTTAGTACAGTGGTTAGAAGCAAACTGCATGTTTATCAGTAGGAGATTAGTCAAAACATGTTATGCAATAATGTAAAGGTTGATACATAGCTAAACTCAGTACTCAAGGGAAGGAACACTACAATAAAGAGTGGAGCAAAGAAAAGATTCTTTTACAGAATTCTGGAAACAGAATGATTTTTATATAAATTATGCATGTGTCTACATATATACTTGCACATTGAAAGGCATCGACTTTTGGTGGTGGTATTTTCATTGATTCAAAGGACTTTCATAATACTTTTGCAGGGTTTTATTTTTCTGTATGAGCGTGCATTACTTTTATAATCAAGAGAAAAATATAGCTCCTTTCACTGGGAAGTGGGAAAGAGAATGCGCGTTGGAGTTTAACAGATCCAGTATCAAATACGGACTTAGCAACTGCTAATTAGCTTCTAAACGTCGGGACATGTGGAAGCCCCTGTCCTACGGTAGACCCTGAGCTCCTCCGAGGCTTAACTAGCCCTATTCCTAAACTCGCCACGCTGTTATCTTATACTGTGATAATTTTTTCCTTGAATACTCATATTCTAAGTAATTGCTAAAAAATAACATATTTTGTCATTGTTGAAACCTCTGAGGATTCACGCATTTCTACAATTTCTAGCACTCTGTCATGTCAGACAATGTGAGACTTATAAGATTTACTTATTTATTTAGTTCAATAAAGGTAATGTAAAGAGCATATTGGATTTAGCTAAACATCCCTGAGAGCTGTCTCTTAATAAGAACTTGGTCAGTAACGTTTGTTTCTGGTTGAAAGTCTGCCAATTTGTCACCACTTGCATTTGCCTGGAATGACATTTCTTCTTTGTGGACAGTGCTGAACCTTCAGTTTCAGTGGGAGCAATTCTGGCTGATAAGGAACAGATGTGTCTCTGAGAGCAGATAAGGGGAAAATGATGACCCAACTCTTAAAAATCCCTGAGGATGAGACTAGAACTAAAGATAAAATAAAGAGCAATTTCCTACCTACCCTCCATAGAGAACTGATTTGTTAGATACTAGTATCTGGCTGAACTCTTGGTAGAAACTGATTTCAGGAATTCGAAAGCCAGTCAGATTTAGGATGTAAGGGTGGAGGATAGTTCAGTAAATATCATAAAAGAAATATCAAATAGAATTCCGTCTCACTCAATAATTTTTAGTGCCTTACAATTTATTTCAAATAATTCCACTTTCTTAAAGTGACTTTGACCAGTGAATTAAATGGCCACACATATACGGTAATATTTCTTTCTAGATCTAGTAAATATCCTGAGTTATTACACATTAAAGTACATCTTTCCATAGATAAGAATAGGGATCAGGAAACTGCTGTTGCCTAGGCCAGAGCATATACAGTCTTTAGAACTCAGTACCAAGTACAGTGGGCTCATAAGGACATGCCAGATATTAAACTGACCATAGGATGAACAAAAATTCATTATTTCCTTTATCTCATGTTCAGAATAAAATTAGGAATAGTGAAATATATTTCTTAGGATTTCATTATTGCAAACAGTAAAGGAATGAGTTTTATTTTTGATCACTCAAAAACGTCTGCGAGACTGCTAATTTGGATAGATTCTACAAATAGAGAAAACAGTAGTTTAAAATTTAATGTAAGGAATGGGAATGGTTTGGTGGATGTGAGGCAATGGATTGATGAAGGGAAAAGAAAGTGTTTTGTGATGTGATGTATATATGTACAGAAGCGCAGGAGAGAGCTAACTTTTCTAGAGTAATGAGATAGATTAGATCCGTGGTGGTAATCAAATAAGGTGGTAGAGTTAGGCTTGTCATGAAACTGCAAAAGTGAATCTGTATCAGAATTATCTGATGATGAAAGGTGTCATATAGAATGTATCCTTAGGAAATCTTACTGTTTTTACAGGGTACTAGTACCAACTGCTTGTACCATTTGGAATTCTGCTCAGAGTCACAATGGGACATTGGGATTTCTTCGTTTTGAGAGCCCTTTGTAAGGTATTTGAAACCTTCCATTAGATTGGCTGTTCTATGCTAATCTGTCAAGCTACTTTAAGGGCATTATTCAGCACTGCTTGTATAGGAAGAAAATTGTCTTGGATTTCAGTGAGATAATCAGTTTTCATACTAAAGAGATACTTTCAAAAGTCATTGGTACACATATTTTTTATTGGATAGAAAGTACTCTTAGAAAAAAATGAGGATTCAGGAAATTTAGCTATGACCTAGAACAGAACAAGTAAACAGTGCATTTCTAATTTTAGGAGAATTTTTCATTTATCCGATACAAAGTTTTTTAGTGTATCCGTTTAGTTGTAAACTCAGTATCAGGCACACTCATTGAGCAATATAGCAAAGATGTCAGCTAGGGGTACCTTGACCCTGATGTTCTACTGAAATTATATTGTGTATTCATCCCAGGTTCAATACCATCCCGTTTGTGTGTGTGGGTGTGTGTGTATTAACTCCCAGGTATTTTTGATCACTTTGTAGCTTATATATAATATACTTTATATACATTAATATATATTCTATATACATACTTAAATTTCCAGGATTTTTTGGTTCATCTAGTGTCTTTTGGCTTGGATTTCTTGTGTCTGCAGAGTTCTTTTTTAATCTACCATAAGCTATTGCAGGTTTTCAGTGCCCTGGCATGACCTCTTACTCCTCCCATGACTCTGATCCGTTCCTTCCCTCCATTCCTGTCCGCAGATGGAGGTTGTGCTCGGGCTTCCTGGAGATCCCGTGACAGCCGTGGGGTCATCACAGTCTACGGAGCAGAAAAATCAAAGTGGAATATTAGGTAGAGGGAGTGGACCAAACCCTTGTATTTAGCCCTGTCAAAACCACCATAAATAACAGTAATGGGACTTTTTAAATGGATAAATCTCATAGAGAGAACAGAGAATACATGACAGCAGTATTTTAATAAACCTTCTTTATTAGAACATTTTAGATTTATAAAAACATTACAGGAATAATACAGAGAGGGCCCTTTCTTGGTTAATCTAACCTGTATTCAATTTACTTAAAAAATTTTTTTTTATTTTTTAATTGTCTTTTTTTAAAAAAAAGATACATAGATTTTATTCCCTTCAAGTGACCTTGATTCTTGCTTCTACTCTCTCATTTATGAGTTGAATTTTGTACATTTTAACTTTCGTGTTGCCTCTTCCCTTCCTGACTCGTAGAATCTTTTCAAATGTGTCCTTGGGTACAATCTCATGTATTTCCTAGACTTAGGGCATCTTGGCCCTGCTTTTGTTCCTTCATGTTCAAAGGATGTGACATAAGGATTAAGCGTTCCATTTTTTAACATTAAACCTGACAACAGTAATTGGTGATGATTTGCAGAAGAACATACCTAAGTATTTAAAATTTCTACTGAGTTTTCATCTTGAGGATTCCAGCAGCATACTAGTCCATCCTAATGAGTGTGAAATTACATTTCCAATTTTACCTACAGGACAGATGTTGATTAGATGAGTGTTCTTGTTTCTCTGTGTTTACTATTTTCAAATTCCAAAAGCATATTATGAATAATTTGTGAGCTTTACAAAACAAAGCAAAGAGCAAATGCTTCATATAATGTTACATGTAATTTTAGTGTCGAAGCTGACATCTGGAGAAATTTATTCAGTGGCAGTGTATTTTATATGATAAACAATATAACTTTAAAACATTTCTAACACTCCACAGAATGAAGTATACATTAATTTCGTATTACATGCCAAGTATTTCACTCTCTAATCAAGGAAATTCCTAGCTAATTGAGAAACACAAAAATCAAGAAATATGTTTTGACAATATGATTTAACTCGACATATAAACAGAAGAAGTCTTTTTAAAAAAATATAAACATTTTCAAATGATAAATGGTTCCCTTCCTTTATATAATAATGCATAATAAAATCAGTATCTCCTTTACAATTCTAAGGAGCCCATTCTTGTTTCAGCATTTGAAGTCAAGGGTGAAATTAGAGCATTAGAGTCCTCTTCATTTAGTGAAGGATCAATAAAGAGTAGATGATTGATGAAGTGTCACAGCTGCTTATTTTTCCCCTGTATCAGGTTGTATCTATGCTTAAACATTCAGTGGAAAAAAGTGGAACTATTCAGTTGTCACATGCAGAAGGATAAATTCAAATGAATTTTCAAATCACTTATTTTATTTTATCAAAATCGGGTCAAATTGGTTCATATTTGTGCACTTCTCCAGAATGTAGGATTGTCTGTATTTCCTAATGGTGCTTCTGGTTATTTCAAGTGTTAGATCACTCTATTAGTTCCCAGACTGTATCTTTTTTTTATTAAGATCCAATTAGGCAGCAGACTTGGCCCAGTGGTTAGGGTGTCCGTCTACCACATGGGAGGTCCGCGGTTCAAACCCTGGTCTTCATTGACCCAGGTGCAGCTGGCCCATACGCAGTGCTGATGCGTGCAAGGAGTGCCGTGCCATGCAGGGGGGTCCCCTGCGTAGGGGAGCCCCATGCGCAAGGAGTGCGCCCCTTAAGGAGAGCCGCCCAGCACGAAAGAAAGTGCAGCCTGCCCAGGAATGGCGCCACACACATGGAAAGCTGAAACAACAAGATGACGCAACAACAACAAAAAGAAACACAGATTCCCGTGCCACTGACAACAACAGAAGCAGACAAAGAAGATGCAGCAAATAGACACAGAGAACAGACAACCAGGGGAAGGGGAGAGAAATAAATAAATACATAAATCTTTTAAAAAAAGATTCAATTAGTTACTTTATTAAAAAATATTTCTCTTCTCCCCTTCCCCAGATGGTCCTTTCATCTGTCTGCTCATTGCTTGGTTGCCTTCTTCAGGAGACACCAGGAACCAAACCCAGGGCCTCCTGTATGGAAGGCAAGTGCCCAACGGCCTGAGCCACGTCTGCTCCCTGTGGGCTGTAGCGTCTGCTGGCTTGTGGCATATGCTTATTACAACAGGTGCTGCATCTAGCTCATTGCAGCGGGTGCGGCATCTGCTCATCTTTTTTTCGGAGGCTCCAGGACCTCAACCAGGATCTCCCATGTGGTAGGTGGGAGCCCAAATGGTTCAGCCACATCCACAAACTGTATCTTAACTATATAATTATATATAAGATCTTGAGAATTTTTAAATAACACAGTCATCCACAAAGAGAAAGACATTTAAAAATTGTCACAAAGTATTAAAGATAACTCTTTATAGGTAAATTCTCTTGGACATACACCCCATTCTGAGCAGCAATCAATTTATCATCTTCCTGATGAGCTACAGCCCAAGGCTGGATGTTGCCTTCTGTTTTGGGAGGGTGGTATGTGAGTGGGTAAGAAGTGCTAGGCTCAGGCTGATCAAAGACGTGACATCTGCTCTCTCTTCTGAGCTCCTTTCGGATGTCACTCCACACAGTGCATTCTGGGGACATCTCACTGGAGCAATGCCCTAGAAGCTGGCAGTCCTGGTTATCGCTCCCATTTCTACTTAGGTCTTCTGTAATGTGTAGGAACAGCTAATTTTAAGAGGTTTGTGCAATTGCTTTTTAGGGCTTCCTATTTTCTCCTTTGGTCCATGTCATTACAAATTGGAAGATATTCATGAGCAAACTTTAGTTTTGTCAATTAAACATTTTTCTTCAGCACTGCTTCCAGGAGTCGGGTGAGTGTGCTGAAATATGGCAAGGTCCAGATTTACTACTTCCTCCTTTTGCCACAATTGTCAACTATTTTGTTGTAAGGTCATTTCCTTTCCTTATTTAATTTTGTGTGTAATTTTTAATGCTTGTTCATCTCTTTATCCTTCTATCTATCTATGTAATTATGTTTCAAGGAAGAGAAATTCTGTAACTCTAATTTATTTTTCCCATCTTTAGTTCCATTTTATTTCTCCTTACTTTATTTATTCCCCAGTTCCTGGGATCCAACCTATTTGGAATAAACTATGTAACTAGACATGTATTTTGACACCAGTTTTGCTATTAGCCATAACACATAAGCAGACTTGAATCCACAGTCCTTGTGATTGTTGATTGCTCCTTTGTGACACCACTGCAGTATCAGTTACGATCCCACCTGAGTGTGATGGGGCTGGGCTGCTGAGGTGTTGCTGTTAGGTCATTCCCGGCCAGGCAGACCATAGCATCACCCTGTGCTGCACATGTAGCAAGTCTTACTTCAGCTCACAGTGATTTTAAACACATAGGATGATAACTTTGGGGAAAAAATTCTTGACTTTGTTCTGAAGATTTTGTTAAGTAGCACTGTGGTACAATGAGTCAGGTAGACCTGGATTTGAATCCTGAATCTATTCGCTACGTTATATTTTGTAAGTTATTCTATCTCTATTTTTTAAAATATGTCATAGAGGATATGAAGTTGTCTATTTGTAATGATTAAATAAGAATAATTAAATGTGCACCCTACCTGAAATTTTGTAGGTGCCCAATAAATATTGTCTTCCATGCTATTCATTTATTACTCATTTTAGGGTTGTTAGTGACTTCCTGTCAGTTCTGTATAATATCGTGGAGAAGAAGATGAATTGTTCTTTTCTCTCTAACCTGTTTTAGGTTGTTTTAAAGTAGATATCCTAAAATGAATGGCAGCAAACACTGTTGATCTGCTTCCTTCCCTAATCTACTTGAAGTTACAGGTACCTTCAGGCGCCAAAGTTACTTATCGCAGTTTGATGCTGTAGCTCCATAGGTACCCTCTTAGTCTTCAAGGCCAGGAGGTAAATGATGGTGCTTAAGAGCTTAGAGTCGCCTCCGGGGTTTCAATCTAAGCCCCATCCCTTTTCCCTTGGTCAGGACATTTTTTATTTTATTTTTATTAGAAGAGTTGAGGTTTACAGAAAAATCATACAGAAAGCAGAGTTTCCATATATCCCTACTGACATGCACAGTTTTCTCTATTATTAATACTTCATATTACTGTGGTTGGTACCTTTGTTACAATTGATGAAACAATTATTCCTATAAATATACTATTAACTATAGCCTATATTTTATATTAAGGTTCACTGTATTGTACCATCCTAAGTTGTTGTTTTTAAAATTTTGTCCTAGTAAGATATATACAACCTAAAATTTCCCACTTTTAACTACATTCTAATATGTAAATCAGTGGAGGTAATTATATTCAATGTTGTACTACAATCAACACTATCTAATACTAAAACTTTTTCATCACTGTTAATAAATGTCCTGTATCAATTAAGCATTAACTCCCTATTCCTTACCCCTACCACGGGGCATTGGTAACCTGCATTGTAGTTTCAGACTCAATGAATTTGTTTATTCTAATTATTTCATGTCAGTGAGACTATAAAGTATGTGCCCTCTGTGCCTGGCTTATTTCACTCAACCTGATGTCTTCAAGGCTCATTCATGTTGTCAATTAAACTTAGTTCTTTTTCACATCTGAATAATATTCCATTGTTATGGATATACTACATTTTATTTAACCATCCATCATGGCTGCTTCTATCTTTTGGTAATTGTGAATAATGCTGCTATGAACATTTGTGTGTAAATATCTGTTTGTATCCTTGCTTCCAATCACTTTGGATATATACCTAGAAGTGGGATTTCCAGGCCATATGGTAATTTTATACTTAACTTTCAGAAAAACTGCCGAACTATCTTCAACAGCAGCTGCAATGGTATCTCGTGGTTTTGATTTACGTTTTCTTAACGGCTAATGATGTTGAGCATATTTTCATGCACCTTTTGTCCATTTATATATCTTTATTGGTGAAATGTCTAGTTAAATCTTTTGGAGTGGGGTTGTTTGTTTTTTGTTGTTTAGACGCTGGAGTTTTTCAATATCAGATATGTGGTTTCCTAAGATTTCCTCTCATTGTCTAGGTTATCTTTATACTTTCATCATGAAGGATTTTGAAATACAGAAGTTTTTAATTTTCATGAAGTCTCATTTATCTATTTCTTCTTTTGTTGCTTGTGCTTTAGGTGTAAATTCAAAGTAACCATTATTTAAAGCAGGGATCTGAAGATGCTTAACTAGATTTTCTTCTAAGAGCTGTACAGTTTTGGTTCTTATATCATTGATTTTGTTTTGAGTTAATTTTGGTATATGGTGTAAGGTAGGGATAGGCCTTCATTCCTTTGCATATGGATATTCAGTTTTCCCAGCACCTTTTATTGAAGAGACTCTTCTTTCCCAATTAAGTGAACTTGGAACCATATTGAAAAATCAGTTGGCCATACATGTGAGAACTTAATTCTAAATTTGATTCTGTTGGTCTGTATGTCTCTTCTTGGGCCAATAACATGCTGTTTTGATTGCTGGAGCTTTGAAATAAGTTTTAAAATTACGATGTATGAGTCCCCCAATTTTGTTATTCTTTTTCAAGATGTTATTGACCATTTGGGACCCCTCACCCTTCATAGAAAAATTGATGATTGAGTTTTCCTTTTCTACAAAGAAGTCTGGTAGAATTTTGATTGGGGCTCTTTTGAATTTGTAAATCACTTTGGGTAGATTTAACATCTTAACCATACTTAGTCTTTCAATCCATGAATTCAGAATGTCTTTAGGACTTCTCTGATTTATTTTAACAATGTGTTTTAGCATTCTTTATATATATCCTTTATATTCTTTGTTAAACTTATTTCTAGATATTTGATTCTTTTAGTTGCTATTGCAAATGGAATTTCTTTTTTGGTTTCATCTTCAGATTGTTCACTAATGGTGGATAGAAACACTAATGATTTTGGGGTGTTGATCTTGTACCCCACCACTTTGCTGAATTTATTAGCTCTAGTAGCTTTGCAATGGATTTTGCAAATAGGAAATGTTTACCTTTTTTTTCTTTCCAATTTGGAGGCCTTTTATTTCTTTTACTTCTATAATTGTTCTTGCTAATATTTCCAGAAAAATGTTGAATAACATTGTGACAATAGGCATTTTTATCTTGTTCCTGATCTTAGAAGGAAAGGTTTCAGTCTTTCATGACTGATTACTGATTTAATCTCCTTACTTTTTATTGGTCTGTTGATCTCTTGTGTTGTTCTTGAGTTAGTGAGGGTAGTTTATGTGATTCTAGGAATTTGCCCACTTAATGTAGGTTGTCTAATTTGTTGATCACTAGTTTTTCACAGTAGCCTTTTACAATCCTTTTTATTTCTCTGGGTTTGGCAGTAATGTTCTCCCTTCATTTCTTTTTTTTCCCCCTTTCATTTCTGATTTTAGTTATTTATGTTCTTTCTGGTTTTTTTTTTCCTCCTTTATCAATCTTGCTTAAGGTTTGTTGATGTTATTGATCTTTTCAAATAACTAACTTTTAGTTTCATTGATTCTCTCTACTATTTTTTATTCTCTATTTCATTGATCTTTGCCCTAATCTTTAATCTTTGTTATTTCCTTCCTTCTGCTTGGCTTTGTGTTTTGTTTGCTCTTCTCTTTCTAGATCCTCCAGTTGTAATGGTAGATCACTGATTTGAGATCATACTTCTTTTTAATGTAATTATGTAAGGGTATACATTTCCTTCTCAGCACTGCCTTGCTGCATCCCATAGCTTTTGGTATATTGCATTTTCATTTTCATTCTCATGTCAGTCCTTTCTTCTTTGACCTATTGATTATTTAAGAATGTGCTGTTTAATTTCCACATATTTGTGAATTTTCCAGTTCTCCCTCTGTCATGGAATTCTAGCTTTTTTCTATTGTGGTTGGAGAAGAAACATTATATAATTTCAATATTTTAAAATTCATTGAGGTTTGTTTTGTGTCCATCCACAACAATGACTCATGTTCACTGAAAAAGAATGTGTATTCTGCTGCTGTTGGGTGAAATGTTCTGTATGTTTGTTAAGTTTATTTTATTTATGGTATCATGCCAGTCTTTTATTTCCTTACTGATCATCTGTTTAGATGTTCTATCCATTATTGATAGTAGTATATTGAAGTATCCTACTGGTAATGTAGAATCATCTATTTCTTCCTTCAAATCTGTCAGGATTTGCTTCATATATTTTGGGGCTTGGCTGCTAGGTGCATAGATATTTATAATTGTTACATCTTCTTGTTTAATTGACCACTTTATCAGTATATAATGACCATCTTCGTCCCTCATAACTGTTTTTAACTTAAAGTCTATTTTATGTGTTATTAGTATAGCTAGTTATTCGTGCTCTCTTTTGGTTACTATTTGCAGAGTATAATTTTTTCCATCCTTTCACTTTCAACCTATGCATGTGTGGCAGTTTGATATTATTGATGAATTCCAAAAAGAAATATTGATTATGTTTGTAAACTGGTCTGTTCCTCTGGGCATGTTCCCTTTTGATTGTATTAAATTCAGAGGTTTCACTTTTACTTGATTAAATTAAGATTAGGGCACTGATTTGGCCACATCAGCAGGACACTGAGTTCCTGCCCCATTGGTAGGCAGACACACACACAGAGAAAATGATGCAGCAGAAGAGAGAGCTTAGTTTTTTGATGCTGTAGCCCCAGGAGGGAGCCAAGCCATTTGTCTGGTAGTTTACAGCTGGCTTTGTGGAGCAAACAGAGCAGTTGAGCACAGAAAGAGATGAGCCCCAGGAAAAGAGATGCGCTTTAGGCCAGCCACAGCTGAGATCAGAAGTGGCCACCATGGAGCCTTCAGAGGAAATGAAAAGCTGAATCCTCACAGACACTGGCAGCCATCTTGCTCTAACATGTGGCAACAGACTTTGGTGAGGGAAGTAACTTCTCTTTATGGCTTTGTGACTATAAGCTCCTACCCAAAATAAATACCCTTTATAAAATCCAGCAGATTTCTTGTACTTTGCATCAGCACCCCTTTGACTAATACTTAGGTCTTTGAATTTCAGCTGAGTCTCTAGTAAACAGCACATAGTTTTTCAAGCTTTTTAAAAAAATCTCTTCTACCAATCTCTACTTTTTCACTGGCAAGTTTAATCCGCTTATATTTAAGGTACTGACAAAGCAGGATTTTCTTCTGCCATTTTGTTATTTGGTCTCTGTAAATCTTATACCTTATTTATCCATCAATTCTTTATCAATGCCTACTTTCATATTTATTTGATTTTTTTGTAGTGTACCATTTTGAGTCCCTTCTCCTTTCCTTCTTTATATACTTTTCAGATATTTTATTTGTGGAGCTTAAATTTAACATCCCAAATCTATAGCAATCATGTTTGATCTGATACCAACTAAACTTTAATAGCATACATATACACCATTCCTATACCCCTCTCTCCTCCTACCTCTTTGTTGTACTTCTTACATTTATATCTTTATACTTTGCCCAAAATTATAAATTTATCATAACTTTTTGTTTTTGCATTTTGTGAACTGGAAGAAGTAAAAATGCAATACGGAATTACTGTCATATTATTCATAAGATTACCTTTACTAGCAGTCTTTGTTTATTTATGCCACTTGATCCATTATCTAGTGTCCTTTCCTTTCAGTCTGAAAAACTCCCTTTAGCATTGCTCGTAGGCAGGTCTAGGGGTGATCAACTCCAGGTTTGTTTATCTAAGATGTCTTAATCTCTCAGTCCTGAAAGATAATCTCTTGGATATAAAATTATTGGCTGGCCATTGTTTTCTTTCAGAAATTTAAATATTTTGTCCCACTGCCTTCTTGCCTCCATGGTTTCTGATGAGAATTTGACACTTAATATTCTTGGAGTACAAAAAATCTTGTTTTTCTCTCGTAGCTTTCAGAACTCTTTCCTTCTTGGCATTTGACAATTTCCCTATCATGTGTCTGTCTGTCGTTCTCTTCAAGTATACCCTGTTTGGAGTTAGTTGGACTTCTTAAATGTCTTTCTTCATTTCTCATTAAATTTGGGAAGTTTTCTGCCATTATTTCATTGAATATCCCTTCTGACCTTGTTTATCTTTTTTTCTCTTTCTGGGGCTCTTTTTATTTATTTGTTTATTTATTTCTGAGGTACCAGGGTAGGGGATCAAAACTGGGACCTTGTATGTGGGTATCTGGCACTCAACCACTGGGCCACATCAGCTTCTCTGATTTGGTTCTATCATTTGTTTTGGTTATTGTTTATTTTTGTTTTTTTTCAGGAGGCACCAAGAACAGATTCTGGGACCTCCCAGGCAGGCTCTCAATTGCCTGAGCCACATCTGCCCCCTGAAACTCTCTTAATACATGTATTGATATACTTGATGATGTCCTGTGGTCTCTTAGACTCTGTTCACTTTTTCTTCATTCTTTCTTTCTGTTCTGCAGCCTGAATCATTTCAATTGTTATATATTCAATTTCTCTGATTCTTTCTTTTGCCAGTTCCAATCTGCTATTGGAAGCCTCTAAGGAAATTTTCATTTCTGTTATTTTGTTCATCAACTACAGTATTTTTATTTTATTTCTTTTAAATGTTTCTGTTTATTTACTAGATTCTCAGATTGTTCATTCATCATTTCCTGGTCTCTTTTAGTTTTTACTCTTTCTTCTCCTTGAGCACATTGAGGATCATTTTATAAAAACCTTTGATATATAGTCTTCTTCATTGATGGTGTCTAGATTTTATCCTGTCCCTTTGGATGTGCCATATTTTCTTGACTCTGTCTTATAATCCTTTGTTTTCCACCACACATTTTAATATTTTAATGTTTTATTTCTGGAATTTGGTCTCTGAGTTCTCTGCTTCTTATCTGTGTGTCCTGCTAGTGATGTTAAAGTGTTTTCCTTGAGTGTCAGGAGCTAACCAAAACAAACCAAGATAAAAGTCACCTTTCATGGTTTTGAAAATTGGTTCCTTCAGAGTTTAGCCTAACTACTGAGAAGAATAGGCTGGGGTAAAAGTGAAGTGCAGGGTCTTCTCTATCTTTTCTGACAAATGAAAGGGAGTTGGTAAGAGATGTGATGATCTTATTGAAAAGGTTGAAATAGTAACTCTCCTGGGACTATTAGAGAAGGAAGATTTCCCTATATTGAGTTCTCTTATTTAAAAGACTTTCTCCATTTTTTTATTCCTCTGGGAAGAAGCCACTAATTTTTTTTTCAAGTATGACCAAAGAAAATACAGGTAAATTTCTTGGCAGACTTTCTTCTATCGGATCTCTGACTATCCTGTAATTGTGTCTCCTTAGCATTAGGTACTTCTGATAGTAAGCCTTGTACATTTCCTTGAGACATTAGTTTTTCTTATTGCATTCTTAACTGACTCCACAGATTGGGCCTTACCCAACAGAGGGATCTGCTGGCTGTTTCAGTTTGCTGAGCTTTAATTTCATGGTCTACTAGGATAAAGATTCTTTGATGTTATTCCTAGTAGCCATCAGAATAGGGTGAAGCAGAGTGAACAGAGCAATACAGGAGATGTAAGTTAACTTGTAATTTCTAGTAGCTGGCAATTTGTGGCAAACAGTAACATACAATTCCTTCATGAAATTATTTTTATCAAAAAAAGCAAGTAGTATTTATGTTTAAAAATTTCCCCTCTTTGTATAAAATTTAGATTAGCTCACCTAGTATCAATGGATCAGAGTTGAGAATATTAAAATTTAAAAATATCATTCATCCTAAAAATATCTGTCTACTTCTTTAACTATCATCTATCTATTATCATTATGTATATATATATAAATATACATGCACATTTTTTAACTGAATGATGGGCCTGTAGAGTTGAATTTTTATATTATTCAGTGATATCTCTAATAGTTTTCCACCCTGTTACAAAATCCACCAATTTAACTTAGGGTATTTTCAGAAAGTTACCAATGACTTATATCATCTATGAAGAATATTTGCTCCTATCTGTTTATGTGCAACAGGCTTACTAAACTTTCAGTATCCTGAAAGCAAGATGCATATCATTTATTTCTCTGTCTCTATTATCTAGCACAATACTTTACATAGAGTAGGCACACTACTAGGTAAATTATTATTAATTGAATGAATGAAAGATTCCTATAAGATAGTTTATTCCTATTTACCTAACATTTATTGAACATTTGCTATGTGCCAAGTCCATTAACCCATTCGATCCTCACCTAATTCTCCCATGAATTGAAGCTATTCATTTTGCAGAAAGGAAAAAAAAAAACCGATCTTAGATGTCCCCCAGGACACAAAGTAAGGTGTATTCATAAATGGAAATGATTGTAGAACCCAAAGTTTCTTAGGTTCTTTCTATAACACAAACAACTTCATCTACATATAGAAAAGGAGGGCTCAGTTAAAACTTTTGTAGTTGCATGATTTAATTATATGTGTGAGTCCATGGAAAATATGTAAGGAATATGCAACACCAAAATGCCAGAAAGGCATGAATTGGCAAAACGTGAATATGTGTATGTTTGTGTGTGCATGTGTATACATGTAGGCATATGCTTGTATGCACAATTAGCGGTACGAGCTTAGGTAAGGAAATAACTTTGGTTGACTCAGAAAGAGGATCCAATTAGCAAATAATGACTGATGATGGATGCACAGAAAGAATGGGATAAAGATCTTAAATTCTAAGGTGACAGGTGATATTTTTATAAGAAAAGGTAGCCCAGGATGCGTTCTTCATCGGTGCATTGGCATCATGAATAAAGCATCAGGAAATGTTCTGACCCACAGGCACAGGAATGTTCATTAGGGAAACGTTTCTGTTTAGCCACTGCTTGACCTTGGTTTGCTTCTGTTTCGTTGTAGTTCATAGTCCTGTGCTGACTTAGCATAGAGGCCCTTCTTCTCTTGCATATCATTATTTCAAGCATTTAGTTATTTTTTACATACATTTGGCTCCGTATCTGCTTGAGCTTGCATTTCCAGAGCATATTCAAGAGCAATCAGCAGTCTCTCAGTGACCCTCTCAGGAACTTACAACGATGCTCACAGCCCAGTGAGTTGGAAGAATTTCCTGGAGGACTAGGAGCATATTGGAAGACCAGTTTTCAGGATTCTTGTGGCTTCTCATGCATTCCTGAGTAAAATAGATTGCAATAATGTTCACATTATACAACCTTGCTTCACACCCTTGGGGAGGTTATAACCCACTGTAATTACTATCAGCAGACCATACGTCACATCTATAATTCTATAAACAGAAAGGCAATTACAGAAATGTAAGATTTAAAAATTATGCCTCAAGTATGTTTTTCATCAAATCGAATGGTCATCAGAAGGGGATAGTGTGAGGCCCTCAGTGAACTACCTGTTGAGCTAAGGGATGCTACCAAGTAAAAGCAATATAATTTATTTTTATGTTGTTACTGCTTTAACTGAAGTCCAGCCAATGCCCTAACATAGCATCTTAGCTCTCCACGATATTGTCCTTGCCATTTTCATGACTTGCTATTCTTTGTCCCACACTTCATTTTCCCAATAACACTTCATTTTCCCAGTTTTCAAGAAGTTCTATGTTGCCCTCACCTTAGTATTAATGACCATTTGAGAAGTTGTCTCTGGAATCTTAACTCTTTTCTTCTAGCCCCCAAACAGCCTTACTGCACTAGTCATTTGCGTCTGTGGAGAACGGGGTTCTCAGTGAGGAACCTGAGAATGCATTTTGGGCACCCATAGGACCCTCTGTTTTTATTGTTCTAGCTTCAACTTCATCATCATTTTTCAGGAATTGAATTTTATTCTATTGTTTTAAACTTTTGATGACTGCAGGATAATTTGTATAACATTACTCAATTTATGTAATGCATTGAGGGAATAGACACTGCTACTTGCTCACTTACAAGCCATTCTCCTACGTGAACTTCCTGGGGCAGCTTGTTTCTCATTCCCTTGAGTAAGAAGGGAAGCATCATAGACTAGAGAGAATCTTATATTGTTACTGATTTAGTAAAGCCTAGTTGATTACAGAGAGTTCATATTATGATCAATTCTGGGGAATTCTCTCTACGTTTCCAAACTTCTTTTTTTTTTTTTTACACTTTTAAAAATTAAAGTTAATAGATCACAAAGAATGTTACATTGAAAAACATTTAAAAAAAACATAAAAAACGTGAGGTTCCCATATACCCCGCTCCCCATCCCCCCACCCCATCATTTTTGTAAATTGTATTTTTTTGAAGTTTGTCTAGATCTTTTTAAAAACTCTGCCTTCTCCACTGGAAGCAGAGAGACCTGGATCTGTTAATTGAGTCCTCCTGGACTGAGCAGATAGGAGTAAAGGCTGGGACAGCAGGTGCCTCGCTCTCAGCTCTGTACACACAGCCATAGCAAGTCCTTTCTGTGTGTTGTGTATGTTTGAACTGATGGTGTGAGAGAAATGCCATTCTTCTAAAGGAAGGACTTAGTTTCTTTTGTATAATGTTACATTTTCTTTACAGCTCTAAGAGTCTGTTGTACACACTCTATCATTCTTAAGAACAGAAATATGTAAAGATAAAACAGTGAAAAGTGACAGTTTTTCTAGGTTACCTGTTCAGGCAATGGGTGCAATTGGAGTAGATGTGATCTTTTTTGACTAAATGCTGGACTTTAGATCATTCCTGGAGTTCATGTGCCTCACTCAGCTTTAAAATATTCATTGTATAAGTTACATTTTGCCCTTCTTTTTGAGTCCCTTTAGGAAATTATGGAAATGTTAATTAAGTGATTTAGGAAATGCATTAGTGCTTTTGAAAATTGGCTCAAAGAACATTAGGCATTTTTGTTATGTCATTAATTCACTTAGTGTGGGAAAGTCTGCAAAAATAATGCCCAAATGATCCCACATTGTACTTTAATAATAATAATTATAATCATAAATATTGGCTAAATTATTTCAATTTTTATATTATTATCACATCAAACTCTATCTTATTATCTTTATTTCAACCCATATCTCTTTTTTCATGCCTTTCATAATTTGTTTACTATGTTCAAAGTTTGGGCAAAGAGCCATCAAGTGGGTAGGTTGATTGCCTTATTTGTTAAACTTTAATAATCTTTACAAATACTGAATACACCACTTCTTTCAAACCTTAGCCCTAGGAAAACATGGCTTTGTGGTATTCGATTCTTTTATTAATAATATACAACTGAGATGTCTAACAGATTCACATAAAATGTACAAATAATGTTACATTATGCAAGGAAAATAAATAAAAACATAAATTTTAAATTTCTGCTGCTGTGGGATAAAATAACCACTTATATTGTCTTCATATCTGTACCTTCACTTAAAAAACAATGTGTGACAAGAATGAAAGTTAACTGAAAATTTGCTCTTTGTAGTTCGGTGAATGAGGAATTAGTTCAGGACATTTGCTCTGTTTTATGAGAAACCTCCAGGAGGCAAAGCAGTGCTCAGTGCCACCTTCCTTCCTATACCTTCTAATGATTCTCTGAAGATTTAAACTTGAGCTTCCAGCCTCACATGCTAAATAGCCTTCACTTATGTACGTGAACAAGAGATTGCTGAATTGCTCAAGATATAAATAGTTATTTTGGGGTATTTATGAGAAAATATTTTCCATATGACTTATTTAATGAAAATGTTACTTCCCCATCATAGATTGCTTTTATTTTTACATATTTTAAAATAATAAAAATGAATTACTAGAAAATTAGTAGTACCCTATTGTGCTTATTTTTTCTAAATGTTTTAAAATTGTAATGTCCTGAATTGCCATGGAAATCATATTTTCCTCTTCTGCCTATTCTATGGAATACATTTTTAAAAATGCTGTTAGACCTAGTCAGACATACTAATTCAGTTATTTCTTCATTTTTTCATGTTTTAGCCACCTAATTTTATACCTGAAATGTTTTATTATTTCTGCTGATTATTTTTCCATGGAGAGTCTAAATGAAAATAATAATGGAAATTTGAATAGAGTAGAAAAATGCTAACCTACATAGGAACAAGAAAAAAAGAAATAAAGTCTCTTTTTTTTATCCTAAAGCCAGTTATAAAACCAAACAACAAATTTGATGGCATAATTTATCAAATTATTTTGAAGCCTTTAACAATTTAAATATTATTAGGTACTTCCCTGAGCCTACACTCATGTCCATGGTTTATAGATTTTACATACCCACTCCTCCCATTCCTGGAAATAACTATAACTTCAAAATGTACCATAATTCCCTATCAGATTGTGTGAATTTAAGAAAAATCATGAGAACAATATCAGCAGCAGTTGTTTTAAAAACTCTTGCTTCTTCTTGAAAGGGAACTATCTATGGAAAGTTTTATCAACCAGTTCTGGGTTTAAAAATGATAAAGGGTATAGATAAAGTCTGTCTAGCATACCCTCTTAACCTAAATTAATGATTGCTTTACTATGTCCAAGCATCCCACTTCTTGCTGACCAAACAGGCCTATCCACTACAGGAAGGAAGTCCAAGCACTCTAGCCAGGTATGGTTAATAGCCACAATGGTTAATGATACATCAAGTAATAGCAATAACCATGATTTGTGGAGCCATTGCAATGGGGAAAGCGTCACACCAATAATTGTATCATGTATTATTTTATTTAAACATCACAAAAATCCTGTGAAATTGTTAGCATTTTTCTCACTTTTAAGATGAGGAAACTTAGGTTCAGAAAAGTAAAGCAAATTGCCCAAGATCATGAGATAGTGAGCTACAGAGCTGGGATTTGAATTCAGGACTGTATAACTCCAAAGTCCATTTTCTTTCAATTAGTGATGAAATAAACACTAGACTGGTTAACCAAATCATCTAAAGGTTATATGAGTTGCTTTATGACATGACAATAAAATGAAATTCTTCTTTTAGAAAATGTAAATAGAAGTTGCCTGATGCCCCCAAAGTAGCTGCAGAGTAGAATTTGGAAAGTTTGCAGTTTCTCATGAGGTTTGAACCTACAAAAGATTCCCAGCTAGAAGGTAGTCTTATGATGTCCAAATGGGAGAGTGAGCTAAGTAGCATAGGTGAAGACAACTAGGAAGGGCAACTTTTAAACAAACCTACATGGTTTAAACACTCATGAGAAATATTGTGAATTCTCCAGTTACAAGATACTTATCACTTCCTCCACCCAAGGTGATAGTCAGGTAGCAGTAGTCTCTCCACACCCTTTCCTTTCTCCTGGGTAGAGGGTGTTCACTGAAGTAGATTCATTCAGGGGCTCCCAGTTTCTACCCAGTTACCCATGTGGAAGGATCCCTCCCTGACATAGACAAATAAACTAGGGTTCCTTATTTTTAAATATATTTATCAAGGTAATTACGCATCAGCCAAAATAATTACAAGAATCCAGTGATAATCTGAATAATCCATCATAAACAGATATGTATCTATTTTGTACCAAGAATTTTGCTAGACATCTATGATCATTATGGACTAATTTATAATTGTACTAATGAGCTTCTGGATTAAGCTAATTAAAAACGTATTATACAATTACTAGTAAAGGTTTCATTGATGAGTCTGGTGGAGCTGCTCTGTCCTCTAGGTAGTGTTTGGGGATGTTTGGGTGACTTTCGTTTGTGTCATTATAGAGTGTGCATCTGGCATTTGGTGGTGGTGGTGGGTGTTTGACAAGGGTGCTAGACTTACTGCGATTCTTAGGACAATTCCAAACAACAAAGAATTTCCATGTGATCTACTCAATTTTGAAAGTCTTTGCAGATCCACATGAAGGTTAAAAACATGTTCATTTCTACCTGGGTTTAAAACCAAACTTTATTTTACATATAAGCACACAATGTTTTCATTGCATGATTTTAATATTCACTAAATCCTCAAGGATACACACACCATAAGAACTGAAGAAAAAGCACGCTTTTCCGGAGGAGTTTGGAGTTTTGCTAAGAATTGTTCATGGATAGCAAAGATGCCTGTGGCTTTTAAGTTGTCCATATGGCTTATCTGTAGCATTCTTTGTTCATAGATGTCACAGTCATGGTGATTCTACAGACGGGAGCAAGGATCAGACTATTCCATCATTTCACTCAGGGTAGTCATTCCTGAACATTTACACAGCGAAATGTGTATTTTCCAAAATTATTTTTATTTTATTTCTCTTTTAGGTTACAGTTATAGTATAATACTAATTAAAAAAATAAGTGAGTGGTTAGATTATGTTATCTAGGAATTTCATTTCAGGACAGTAAAAGTGGTTATATGAAATATTTGGTATGGTGGGGACATTGGGTCTGATAAGGTTGAAAGCCACTACTTCCCGGGTAATCCTTTCATATGGGGGGCTGATGATTGTGGGAGCAGTGTTGGTCCTGTCGTGGGCCCTGTGGATTCTAAATGGTTATCCATTTCTCTGTCCCTCTGAGGACTGCTCCAGGGCCTTCCCTGCTCCACCTGCTGACTCAGTGTTCAGTTATCCTCTAGGGTAAACCTTAATTGCTATGATGCTCATTTTCTTCATTTAAAAGCTAGAAAACTAAAGTCAATTATCTACTTGGGGTAAACAATAACTGAGACTATACACACAAATGTACTTATACATACATACACATATATGTAAACTTCATTTGACACTCCATTTTTATTTCATTTACTCCTATCATACTAATATCATTGGAGTTTTTCAGTACTTGCTCAAATCCTATATATACTTTCAAACTGAACGTTTCAGTTGGTTTACTATAAATGAATTGCATTACACACTTTCTTCAATCCAAGGAATAGTTCTAAGTTTTCTTAGTTCTATTTCAACGTGGCTGTTTGCTGAGACCAGCTCAGCAATAGGTTTGCATGAAGGGAAGGTGGCGCAGAACTGAAAAAATAAAAGGACAGAAAGAAAGACACAAGAAAGAAAATAAAGATGGGACCAGGAGACTCAACAGCTTCTGGAACTGAGAGCCTGGACCCTAGCTTCCACATCGCATTTATTAGAAATTGCAAAGAGGTAGTTCTCTATGTTTATTTGCAAGGCTGCTTGTTGTTAAAGCTGCGGCACCAGCAATACTGGGGAGCAGCCCATAACAAAGTTCAAACGTCTCCACACGCAAACAATTTTCATGCTGACCAGACAGCGTTCCCTCTAGTCAAGGCCGGTGTTCCTAAGCCCACACTTATCTGCATTATGGAAACGTTTCAACTTCAGGCCAGGTTCCCACATTCAAATTCAAGCTATTTTCCCACAGCCATTTATTTTTCTCCTGATTTCAGTTTGAGGCAGTTCTTTGTATTTACCCACTCTCTCTCTCATTTCTTGCCTATCTGTATTACGATGGTGTGACCAGCATCTGAATGTGCTGTTGCCCCTTTGCAATTCTTTATATACCCAGATACCTGCCCACACTTAGGCTAACTGACCTACCACTGTTAAGTGAAACTTTGAATTGTAGGGGTGGGTGGGGGTGGGCTGAAATTTGTCCTCCTGAAAGAGTGGCAGGATGTCCTCTTCCTCCATCCCTTCCCCAGCCAGGAGGGTCTTCTCCTCAGTATTCAAGAGAGACTTGGGGTCTTGATTAGAAATGATATTCCAGCCCCATCAAGGCATGAGTGCTCTGAATTCATTGATATGTGGAGGTGGAAGGAAGGTGTAGAAGTGGAGGGAGGTGACGGGCAGAGCAAGTTTACTTTTAAACCTTTATTCAGTGCTATTTCATTTGAAGAAAATGTACTTCAAATCTTAACCTTTCAGTAATAATAATAATAATGACAATAATAACAAGAACAATAACAGTGAACTTTTATTGACTCTAGGTGTTGGGCAGTGTACTAACTACTTTAAACGACTAATTCAGTTAATACTCAAAATGATCGATAAAGTCACAGAATTATTATCATCTTCGATCTGCAAATAAGGATCCTTGTCAAAAACCACTTGGTTTGTAAACCACAAAAATGAGACTCGAACCCAGCTTTGTCTGACTCTGAAACTCATATTCCGAGTCCCATGGTGAAAATACAGATAAACATTTTCCCCGGAGTGTTCAACAATCACATCTCTAAGTCTGGCACTGTCTCTTTGATGAAATGGATTCTGCCAGTTACTGAGCTTGGAAATGAATCGTTCACAGATCTTGTATTGATGTCTCAGAGTGACTTTAAAGGCATTTCTCCAAGAACAACTTTAAATGAACAAAATTTCAAAAGTCTCAGAAAACACGATTGATAAAGTAGGACTTCAAAAATCCAATGCACTGGCACAACAGAAAATATAAAAGAAAATAACAACTTTGATTGTAAAAGCATCAAGGAATTGAACTCAGCTTCACAGGGATGCTGCAAAGGACTTTAAGAGCACTACCAATATTTTATTAGACCACAGTGATCTGCTTCGGAAGTCTTTGAAGTTAAATACCCCTACGCAACTCTAAAGTGTGCAACTTAGAACCCAGAATAAAACCGCTTGGGGCTTCTAATCATCTGCTTATCCAGATTTTTGAATTGCAAAAGAAAAGCATATTTAAACCTCATGTGCAGATATTGCTCAGAATAAGCCCTTGGAGCACCATAAGAAAAACTAGTCTTCTTTTAAATTTTCTTTGTAAAGAAGCTTTAGATTACAAAAATGATACATCGAAAATATAGGGGGATTCTCCTATAATGCACACCCTCCCCCCTCACAATTTTCCTCATTAACAGCATCTTCTATTTGTGTGGTACATTTGTTACAAATGAGGAACACATATTGAAGCATTGCTACTAACCATGGTCTATAGCTTACATTACAATTTTACAATTACAAATTTTACAATTTCTTCTGCACATGTTTATAGGTTTTGACAAAACGTATAATGGCCTGTATCCATCATTGAAATGTCATTCAGAACAATCCCAATATTCCAAAAATGCCCCAGGTTCCGCCTCTTCTTCCCTCTCCCTCCTCTCAGAACCTCTGGTAGCCACTGCCTTTATATCCACGTTACAAGATCTTCCATTGCTGGAATAATAAGAAGCCTACTTTAGTTCATAGTTGCACTCCCCCTTGTGTCTGTTCATTCCACAGTCTTGAGCATTTTAGGATGGTGATGCCCACTCTGTTTCTGATTGAGAGGGGACTTAGATCCCATGGGGCAGATGGGTGGAACTCTCTTGCTTGCAGTTGTAGACACCCTCTGTTTGGGGGGATGGGCATTGTCTGTCATCACCTTAGTTGCCTGGGGTGAATCCAGTAAACTGGAAAGTGAGTCTTGGCTGCAACTCTGCTGAAAATCAGAGCGCAACCAGCATATAAACAGCAGAAGATTTAAGTCTCCGGGACATATATTTAATGTGCAGAGTACTAATAATAGGTTCAAATAAAGGGAGCAAAAGAACATATGTAGGGGAATTATAAATGAGTCTAACTCTGCTCTATTGGGGAACTTAAATTCCAAAGTAAGGCCCACTGACAGGGTGCTGATTTCCTGAGCTTGTCCGCCCTGCCTATAGTGTCTGGATGTCTCTAGAACCCTCGGGAGCCCCCTGCTTGAGGTACTGTTTACTGTGGCCAGTGAGATCCCCCTGAGAAGTGCATTAAGTGTAACCTCTGGAATGACCTCCCTACTCCCTTTGAAATCTCTTAGTCATAAAAACTCATTCGTATTTAATATTTCCCCTTTTGGGTCAAATGCATCGGTCGCTGGTGCTTGGCAATAATCCCTTGGTGCCAGGGGAGCTCATCCCGGGAGTCATGTTTCATGCCGGGAGAAGGTAGTGAGTTTATATGCGGGTTTTGGCTTAGAAAGAGGCCACGTTTGAGTAAAAAGGAGGCTTTCAGGAAGTAACCCTTAGGCAATATATGATACTAAGCTAGGTTTCAATTTCACGAGAATAAGCTTCACAAGTACAGCCGTCAATGCCAAGGGCCTGATGTGTAGGTCAGTCCTCCTTAGGCACTGCCCATGTACTCTAGGGATTCTTGCCACTCTTTTAGAGAATGGAGCAGGACTTCCCAGGATGGGAATCCAATTTTCTTTTGGTTATTTTGTGGGTCTCCACCCACTGAGATAACACCCCATGACTACTTGAACATATTCATATTCTTTAGAGGCATGCCCCAGGTCCACCCCTCCCCACATAACCCCATCACCAACCCCTGCACCTGTGATTCTCCCTGCTACAGTTGTGACCACTTTGCAATCCAAAATCTCCCCAAAAAGCAAAGTAAAAAAAATGTATAAAATAATATAAAATATGATAAACAATTAAAATATATAAATAAAAAGTAAGAAACTTTTAAAAGATTTGAAAATATATTTAAAAATTTTTCCATTGTGTCTTTCATCACCATGTTTTCTTTTATGTACAGTGATGATTTCTTCTGTATATTCCCCCAGTGTCTTATTTTTTTCACTTGAGAAAGCTAGTCTTAATCAGATAGAACATACTTCCTCCTTGAAAAATTTGGAACCGGTGTCAGAAGCACATGCTTCAACTTGACACCACAGGTTTTTAGATGGGCAGTGCTGAGCAAATCACTTATCCTCTTAGAGGATTTTTCTAAATCAGGATATCTGTCTCTATATTTTCATATGTAAAAAGATTAAGTGATATTAAATAATGTAAAGTGCTTGGACTAGTTATGAAGACAGTATATCTTTAATAAGTGTGATATTATGAAATACGAATTTTCAGATATAAAAATTCAGCAAAAGAGAAATTTTGAAAAGCATCAGAACCTGAAAAAATTCAAATATCTTACTTCCTCATTTATTCACCCTCCTTTAGAATTATTTTGAATCTTGATTTTCTCCTTTAATTGGAAAATCATCTCATATATATTTTGATAGAATAGTCTTTCACTGGATTAGACCATTTCTTTTTTTTTTTTTAAAGATTTATTTTTATTTATTTAATTCCCCTCCCCTCCCCCGGTTGTCTGTTTTCTGTGTCTTTTTGCTGCGTCTTGTTTCTCTGTCTGCTTCTGTTGTCGTCAGCGGCACGGGAAGTGTGGGCGGCGCCATTCCTCGGCAGGCTGCTCCCTCCTTCGCGCTGGGCGGCTCTCCTTATGGGTGCACTCCTTGCGCGTGGGGCTCCCCTACGTGGGGGACACCCTGTGTAGCAGGGCACTCCTTGCGCGCATCAGCACTGCGCATGGGCCAGCTCCACACGGGTCAAGGAGGCCCGGGGCTTGAACCGCGGACCTCCCATGTGGTAGACGGATGCCCTAACCACTGGGCCAAAGTCCGTTTCCCATAGACCATTTCATTTGTCATCATACATATTTCTTTTATAAGCTTGAAAATGTGGGAACTACAGAAAAGCAAAAGAAAGAAATAAAAATCTTTATTTTCCTTCCCTTCCCACCTCCTCCCCACTCCATCCCCTCTCCACCCCCTCCCAACCCCTCCTCACCCTCATCCCCGACCTTGATGTTTTTGCTGTCTGTGTCTAGTCACTGTTGAATCTTCAGTATCTATTTCTCTTTTTGTCCTCTCTTCTTGTCTTTCTCCTCTAGGATTCACCAGGATTCAATCCTGGGGACCTCTGTTGTGGTGTGGGAACCTGTCAATTGTTCCACCTCAGTTCCTGGTCTCTGCTGCACTTCACCTTGACTATCCCCTTCATTGCTCTTTTGTTGCATCATCATCTTGCTGCGTGACTCTTACATGGGCATTGGCTCACCACACAGCACTGGTATGGCCACTCTCTTGGGCACTGGACTCGCCCCGTGGGCACTTGGCTCGCCACGCAGGCACCCATATGGGCACTTGGCTCAACGCGCGGACACTCCGCCCACCACGTGGGCACTGGCTTGTTGCACAGGCACGCTTTCTCTTCTTTTTCACCAGGAGCCCCCAGGGATCAAACCTGGGTCCTCCCATATGGTAGGCCGAGGCCTTATCACTTGAGCCACATACACTTCCTTAAAAATCTTAATAAGCAACACCACAACACAGCTATTTTTAACATTTTTGCATACTTTTCATTTTTTCTTTAAATATGTGCACATGGTTAATTCAATAAATATTTGATTATCCATGTAATCAGCATTATGCTAGATGCAATCAAACAGCTGGTATTGATTTTACTCCCCATTTCACAGTCGAATATGGAACTTCTCTTTTAATTGAAGTATTGCTGAAAATGTAGGAATACAGATATTGCCGTAGCTGTTGCAAGTTGTTCATCTGGCTCCTTTGGTTTCCTTGCTCCCTCCACCCAAATGAGATTAATTAATTTCCTATGAAGTTCTTTATTGGCATTTCTTGTAAGTTGTCACTTAGTTGTGATTCTGTGCTCCCCGGGTTTCTGCTGACCTGGGGACTCCTGATTGTATGTCTTCCATCTGGCCAGCCCCCCTACTTCTGATAATCAGTCCCTGCTACTCAGCTCAGATGCCAGTCAAAAGCATGTGTTTGCTTCCTTTGCTAAGGCCTAATTCAACCTCCTTCAAACTTCTGTAAAACCACAAAACCTCTGGGATTCTTGACTGTACTTTTTGGAAATTTCTCACTTGCCTTTTTTTTTTTTTCTACAGTGTGTTCAGGATTTTTATTATTTTTAATATATGTAAAATATTTCATTTCATTACAAATGACCTACGCAAATTAAATCTCCCACCCCAAAGGATTTTACTTAAGCCTTGGGCTGTATTTTCGAGGAGATTTTATTCTGATCAAGCTAGTAATTCCTCTGTTTGTAACCAAATAAACTCTTCCTTCTGGTATTATATTATAGATCCTTATCCTCTTGGTATCGAAATCAAGGTACTTCATGAGAAATGAAAAGGAGCAGCTGTGATATCATAAATGCCAGGTTTAATTAAAAACCTTTCATTTTCTAGTACTTCATACACATGATTGTGGATTCTGTGCAAATTGAGAGGTTTCCTAATTACTTTGCTTAGTAATGTCAGGGCAGGATTAGTTTCCACCTGGAAGGGTAGGTGCAACCCAATTAGTCTTCTTCCCATGAGGATACTAGTCCACTGTAAGATAGTTCTAAAAGTGCTTTTTTCCCCAAAAAAATCTGACTTCCATAGGATTTTGCAGCTTAGTCTTGTTTACTAGAACACAATATATTTGGAAAAACTCTGCCACAAAATGTAGACTTAGGTGATGCCTCAGTAAGCATTCCACAATTACATGAGCTTCAGATATTCAGAGTTTCAGAATGTCAGTGTTGGAAAGGATCTGGAGAGACCATCTATTCCTACTGGGATCTCATAAGGAAAGGTGACAAACTTCCAATCACAGGTCTAATAAATGACAAAACCAGACCTTGCTTTTGGGTCTCTTAATGGTCCCAGGTCTAGTGTATATTCCAACCAATTTGAGTTGCTTTGATTCTATGACTGCATTGTAATCTTTATATCTTTCTATAACATATATTATAAACTTCAGTATAAAGATTCTGAGACTTAGAAGTGTGAATTGTAGATGGCCTTGTGATGGACCAGAAAAATACAGCCAATACCATTCAATATAAGATTTTCCTAGGGAAGTGGATGTGTCTCAAGTGATTGGGCTTCCATCTACCATATGGGGGGGTCCCAGGTTCAGTTCCCGGGGCCTTCTGGTGAAGACAAGCTGGCCCCTGCCACGAGCTGACACAACAAAAAAAGACACAGCAAAGACAATGAGAGACACTACAAACCAGGACACACACACACAAAAAGACACAGCAAAAACAGTGAGAGAAACAACGAATCAGGGAGCTGAGGTGGCTTAAGCGATTGATGCCCCTCTCCCATGTCAGGATTGGTTCCCGGTGCCTCCGAAAGAGAAGACGAGAAGAGAAGACAAGCAGACACAGAAGAACGTGCAGTGAATGGACACAGAGAGCAGGTGTCTGGGGTGGGATGGGGGGCATAAATAAAATAAATTAAATTAAATAAATCTTAAAAAAATTTTCCTAGAGGGAGCTGATGTGGCTCAGTGGTTGAGCTCTGGCTTCCCACTTAAGAGGCTCTGGGTTCAATCCCCAGCGCAGTACCTCAAATAAAAGGTTATTGGTGGTGATGATAGTGCAACATTGTGAATGCAATTAACAGCACTGGAGTATATATCTGAATATCCCTAAAAGGGTAAATGTTAGATTGTATATATGGTAACAATATTTTTTTTATCCATGGAAGTCCACTATGCAAACAAGGAACCCTAAATTAAATTACAGACTTCAATTAATAGTACAATTATAAAAATGTGCTATCATCATTTGTAACAAATGTTCCACACCAATGCAAGGTATTGGTTTTGAGGTGGGTATATGGGAATACTGTATTTTATTCATGATTGTTCTTCCCTAACAATAAAAGAAAGAAAAACAAACAAAAAAGAATTTTGTAGAGAGCTAGAGTAAGGCTTTTGTGTGTGATTTGTATTAATGAGACCTAACTGCAGTGAAAACTAAAAGGGTGATAATTGAAAAAGACTTAGTAGTCTTGAAGTAAACCATTCAGATTTCCTCAAAATACCAAGAGGGGGCAGTTTGTAATTTGTGATAAAATTGTGCAGTATGCCTTGGGATAACTCTCTAAGTGATGCTCTCAAATGCAGTAAACACTTTGATATTTCAGCAACTCAGCACTACCATTTCTACTTATTATTTGAACAGCATTCATAGACATTTATTTTGTTTGGCAATAATGCAGATAAAGGCACAACTGGTTTAATGAATTTCCTTGATGTTAAAAAATTATGCTTTTGTTTTTAGAGTAAATGTAAAGGAAACAAACATACATTATCTGTTGTCTTACAAAGTTGGAACTTCCTGAAGTGGAAGAGTAAACATGTATACATCATTTTGGGTTGAAATGTTTGTACTTAAATGCATCACAACTGGTCTTACCTTGTAAGCAGATTTGCTTTCTTTAATTTCCAGATCAAATTTGTTAGATTTAACTTCTTGAACCCTTACATTTTTCCATCTTTCAAATGCAGAAAATATTAATGGTATCAACTCCACAGGGTTGTTATGAGAATTAAAGGCAATAATGCATGTTCAATGCTTATGCTCTGTGGAGCATAGTAAGTGAGCGATCACAGCCAAGTGTAATGAGGATGATTGTGATGCCAACGGTGTCCTTCCTGCCTCAAGCATTACATCCTAGAGAGCCCAGTGGGCATAACCACTCCCCTGTTCTTGGACAAAAACATCCAGTGTGTCTCCCAAGCTGAGTGCCCAGACCAAAAATCAAAGTGGGAGGGAAAGAGAGGGGGTTAGGCCAGGGAGAGGTCTATCAACACCTCTTAAAGGCGTATGTTAAAAAGATGGTTGCCTGCTTCCATATTTGTAGGTATTTCTTCTCTTAGCGATGGGAGTTACTTTCCTGTAGGGAATCCTTGTGGTGGGTGGGATCTCAGAAGAGATGTCAAGGTGACTTTTCTACCTAAAGAAAACTGAAAAGAGGGAAGGAGAAAAGCTCCAGTTTTCAATAGAACCACAGTGTTATTAATTCACTGTATTTCTCAATCGAATTGAAAATACAGTTTATAAAATTTGAAAAGCTTCTGAAGCACTGAAGAGCTATATCCTAAAATTCTAGTTTCTAAATAAGAAAATAAGTTAGGATATAAAATGGTTTATCAAATACACTCTTATTGCTTATAATCTCACAAGGGTATAAGAGTTATATATAACTTACAAATTTTGGTTTATGTTAAAATATAAACTGGAATCAGCCAAATCAAGAGTTATCATAATGGTTTATCACAGTGGTAACCCTCATATTTGTTAAATGCTCAAACAGTTGTTGCTTAACTAGTGTATATCCAGCACTGATAGATGCTGGAGTACAAAAATAACAGTCCTCAACAATTTACCTTCTACTGGGAGCAACACATACTATGATCCCATAGCACTTGTACAAGCTTGATTGAGAGCAGTTGCACATATTGTCTGGAGCTCTATGAACTTCTGTTGCATGCAATAATCTTTGAGTTCCTTAAGGCAAAGGCTGTGCTTCTCATTGTTTACCAGCACCTGACACAAAAGGAATTCTTAATAAATCTTTGTTGAAAAACTGATGGGTTTAAGAAGTACTGAGCTATTTACTTGTAAAGATAAGTTAAAAAGTCTAAATGAGGACTATGTTTCCATTTATGATGGAGCAATAGGGCCTAGATTTACCTCCTTCCTGAAACAATTTTTTTAAAAAAGACAAAATATTCAAAGTAGCAGTCTTTGAGATGTTGACCTCTAGACAGTGAGGGACAGACCACTGAGAGATGAGGAACAAATGAGACGAGCTGGGACTGACGCAGGTCTGCCTGGAGGTCTCTCCAGGCCACAGCTTGGGGAGAGAGACACTAGCTGGGGCCTGGTTGTCTCCCTGAATTGAGGAGATAGAACTGGGAGAATGGGGAGACCAAGGCAGGCCACAGTGGATGAGAGGTGAGAGCTGCACAGAGAACTGTGACGATTGGCTGAGGATCCCCTAGAGCGGCTAGAACTTGGACGTGTGTGTATGTTTGTGTGCGAGGCCAGGGCAAGAAACACCCAAAGGAGGAGAGGAAGCCTTATGCAGGGCTCCGGCAGGCTCCCACAGTCAGAGCAGAAGCCTTATCATGGGTCTTGATATTTATGAATACACATACACGGCTTTTGGAGAGTGAAAGGGGGTGTTCTTGCTAATTATTATGGGTGTGAGCTATTCACTTTAGGTCTTGAAGCCAAACTCGAAAAGTTCCTGTTTAACTGGTTTAGTTCTTATACAAACAGCTTTCCCAGGTCTTCTGTCCCAACTTCATCTAAGAGGACCTTTTCTAGACACTCAGAGATTTTGGCCATTTTGCTCATTTCAACCAAAACTCCAACCTCTTTCTTTTTGATGTATTAGTATCATCGACTCAGAAACAACTCCTTGATACTCTTCCTTTGTACTGGAGCCTCATTAGATGTTGAGGGGAGGATGAAGTTCTAACTCTCCCGTGGAGATAAATCCAACAAATAGATTCATTGGTCAAGATGGAGGATATAACTGGATGAATGATGCTAGCACAATCATTTTGAATGTATTAGGTATGTACTTAATCTATTTGAGATAATTTCATAAGATAGTGTAGTTGGATGGTACAGTTATTAGACCTAGAGAGAGAAGGCCTGGATTAAAACTGGTTTCTTCCACTCACTACTGATTAAACTCTCTAAGCCTTAGCATCCTTCATTTATCTTGTAATCTTGATTCCAATATGTTCCCTGCCTAGTTCACAGAGTAATTTTAAAGGTACAAGGATATCACCTTAACAAGTGCTATGCAAATGCAAAATATTATATTTACATATTTATCTTCCTTTCACATTTGTGATTTAACTTACGATAACTGTTTTTTTTTGTTTTTTGGTGTTTGTTTTCTAGGAAAGGAGTCATGGATACATTGTCCAGGGATACTCCATAGTACCTTTAAGTAGAGTAATAAATATCACTCTTCTGTACTGTCTCCAGGCTGAGAACAATGCAGATAGATTTTGTTTAGAGATATCTTTGGGATTTAATATTTTAGGTTATTTTAAACATTGACTAATTGATATGTTAGACATATAGACCAGCTCCTATATAAAAGCAGAACTCTACATTGTGTCAGTATTTCTACCATATAGATTTTTAAAATTTTTCATAGCTCTAAAAAGCTTTTATTTATTACAATTAGATAAATAATATTTTGCTGCAAAACAAAAGCAGTCAAATAAATTAAAATAAAAACCAAAGTTAAATAATAAAACAATTAACATCATTTTTCTCATTGAATCAAATGGATTAAGCTAAGCAAGCATTGTAACGATGTTATGAATTAACTTTTAAGAACTATTCTTACTGTGCTCCATATGTAACAAGTTATTTTATGGTGTAATCAAATTCAGGAGTCAGAAAATGAATAGTTAATATTTTGTATCAGCTCAAGAGATCCTCTTTCATACACAGTAAAATAATCATATACCCACACCATTGTCTATTCTTTTTGTTTGTCTAGTATGAACTTGGGTCTTAGGGATACTGGGAGTGTGCCTATCAGACAAATTGATTCAATTTATATTCCTTAGATATTTAATTGTACTACAAGAAATTCACATGCGAAATAGACCACAGTATTTTGGTATAGATTGTATTGTATGGTTAGAAAACATTTTTCATCTATAAAGATTATCAGTTCATCATAGTTTTTTAAAGTAGTTGTGATTATCTCTATTGCATTTTCAAGTCCCCATACATATAATTTTCAATTTAGAGTTTACTTTTATAGTCTTGGGTTTTCAAATTGTTGCAATTATTACTATCTAGCTACCTGTCTGTCTATCTCTAACTAATCTGCATGTGTGTATAAATCTGCAATGTGCTAACAAAACTATATCATAAAACCCCCACATTTAAAATGTTTTTGAGTATCCTAGGAAAAAAAGAAGCAAAATTTTTGATGCCTCAGGATGAGAATTATACCAATTTTTGCAAGCTTTGGCTTTACAAAAAATGTGAAAGAGATGAATTTCCTCATCATAAATTTAGGGAAGTAGGTATAATGATTTCTACGGTATTTTCCAAACCTAAAAGTTGATAGCAATTTGATGTTATTTTCATACTGACTCATTTTTGGAAAAAAAATTATTCCTGGAACTTGCTTTTGTAAGTGCATGACTCTGAAATTAAATCCGCCAATACATATTCTGTCTTTTGCTCATGTAAGCATTTCTTATATTTTCTCTTCAGACACTGGAGAAAGCAATGAAAAATGTAAGAGCAGGCAATAGGAAACAATGTGCTTTATTAGGGAGCGCCAACTAAACAAATGAGGAGTCCTGGAAAATGTAGTCAATAATGACTAAAACAATATTTCCAGGTAAGGAGTTTTTTTTTAGTAAATGATTATAAGAATTAACTGGACAATTTTGTGCTTAGCACAGTGACTTAAATGTCATAGCTATGCATCCTATTGATTTATTCTACAAGTAAAATCAATATTAATCATTATATAAAATTAATTTATTGACTAGCAAATTTTCATTATGGATTTGGAATTAAAATTGATTTCTCAAATAAGGAATTTTCATGATAGCTTCTATTTCCAATCAGAGCAGTATAATCATTACTGAATAAGGGGAAAAAAAGTTAACCTTTTTCCCCCAAAATCTTTGTTAAATGATTTTTAAAAAAGATAATATCTAATTTTTTCTAATGTTTGGCTAACATTGAATTTGGAATAGTTAGAAAATCATCCTTGTGTTTCTCTTTTTAGTGTGAACTGAGTTGACTTAGTTTGCAGTTTGTACATTTCTCATTCCCTGACCAATCCAAAATCAATATTAGCTGAGAAGAGGAGTGAGCCACAGCCATTTCCAAAATTGGCCTCAATACATTTAGAAGCTGCTTACAGACAAAAAAATTGTATTCACACGTTTAATTGCAAATCCCAGTTTTGTTCTTCCAAATGTTTGCTCTGTTTCCATTGAAATTAACGACCTGGTCAAGAAGATTTGCACCCAATGAAACAAGAGCGTGAGGAGTACATGTGAAGGCAACTTGGAGCAGACTGTTATGAGTCCGAGTCAAATGCAGCATTGGCAGCAGAAGAGCTATGAGGAGAGTAAATCTTGAAAGCACATAGTCCCTACTGCCAAGAAAACAAAATGTCATATAAAACGCAAACATGGGAGAAAGTGAAAAATAAAGGATTTTTCTTTTTCCTTTGCTTTTTAAGGGTCCTCTGTTTTAAGAGTAAAGACCATAACAATTGATTTTTATGTTTTCTGAGTAGAAAATCACTACAAAGACTTTTTCTATGACTTAATGAAGTCAATGTGGATTCATTAAAACCTACTCTATACTCAGTATCTTTTTTTTTTAATGGGTTCTTTATCATTTTGTTTTATTGCATTGTAAAAATCCTTTGTAGAATCTTTTTTTTTAAACTGTAAGAAATTACATTAATTGTATTTTTCACATGCATCACTCTATTCTTAGCATCATGTAATAGAGACATTATTTGTGATAGTTCATAGAAGAGCATTCTTATATTTGTATTATTAACCACTATTCTCATTAACCTCTGGGTTCTCTATGTTATTCAGGCCCTAGATTACTCTCTAGCTTTCTTTCTTTTTTTTCAAATTCTACTCAATTTATTCATTTTTTAAAAAATATTACATTAAAAAAATATGAGGTCCCCATTTACCCCCACCGCCCCCACCCCACCACTCCCCCACAGTAACACTCCCCCCCATCATCATGACACATCCATTGCATCTGGTGAGTACATCTCTGGGAATCGCTGCACCCCATGGCCTGTGGTCCACACCATAACCCACACTCTCCCATGTTCCATCCAGTGGGCCATGGGAGAACATACAATATCTGGCAATTGTCCCTGCGGCACCACCCAGGACAACTCCAAGTCCCGAAAATGCCTCCACATCTCATCTGTTCCTTCCATTCCCCGCACCCAGCAGCCACCATGGCCACTTTTTCCATACCAATGCCACATTTTCTCGATTATTAACCACAATAGTTCATGAATAGAATATCATTAAGACCAATCTAATCCTTACTGTATTCCTTCTTCCTGTGGACCGTGGCTTGGTTGTGTCCATTCCACATCTATGTCAAGAGGGGGCTTAGATTCCACATGGATACTGGATGCAATCCTCCTGCTATCAGTTGTAGGTACTCTAGGCTCCATGGTGTGGTGGTTGACATTCTTCAACTCCATGTTAGCTGAGTGGGGTAAGTCCAATAAACCAGAGTGTAGGAGCTAAAGTCTGTTGAGGCTCAGGGCTTGGCTATCATATTGTCAGTCCAGAGATTCAAATCCCCTAGATATATCTCAAACCCCAGCACCAACTACAATTCCAGTAAAGTAGCATGAAAGGCTTCTGAAAAGAGATCACATCTGAGTCCAGCTCCATCACGCAGAAACACCAGCTCCAAAGGAGAGCCAACTCACATGGCAGTGAACTCCATCTGCCATGACCATAGAACCTGTGGGTCTCTTTAGCCCTCAAAAGAACCAATACCTGGGGTTGTATCTACTTTATCTGTCTCTGAGACTCTGCTCAGGTGTGCATAAGGGCAATCCTTCTGACAACCTCCAGACTCTTTTTTAGAGACTCATAGCCATATAAACTCATTTGTCTTTTCCATTTCCCCCTTAATTTAGGTCAAACAGCATTTTTAACCCCTGTTATTATATGTAGACAGGGATATTCTGCTGGTCCACATTGAACCTTTAATTCAAGGTCATTTTCTAGTTACGTCATCAGCTGGTACTTGGTAGTGATCCCTTGGTGCCAGGGAGGCTCATCCCCGGGTGTCATGTCCCATGCTGGAGGGAAGGCAGTGCATTTATATGCTGAGTTTGGTTCAAGACTGGCCACATTTGAGCAACACAGAGGCTGTCAGGAGGGAACTCTTAGGCACAGTGCTGCTCTAGGCCTTGTTCTTATTTCAGGTGTATAGGCTCACAAGCATAGTCATTAGTATCAGGGGCTCACTGTTGGACCCTCATTCCTTCCTGGTCCTTGCAGTTTATGCTCAGTATCTTTTAAACTGGTTTAAATGAATGATGGATCTCATGAACCTAAGAAAAGAGCTAAGAAATGTTTACTAGTTTCACTTACAGGATTTAAAAATTACATTAAGGTACTAGCACTATAGCCTGAGAAAAGTAAATTCTTTCAAAATAGGCGTCTGGTTGCATAATAATATTTCTTCAGGTTGAGGCCTTTCAATAACTTCTATGTATATGTAAAACAGAAATTGGGTGTTCAATTATATGAAATAACTGGTTTCACACATTTGTAGATAAACCAGGAGGTTCTTTGTATTTTGGCATCTGTAACAGGAATAAAAACACTGATGGTGTTCTTTCAGGAATTAAATGAATTAGTACATACAAATGACACAGCATTTTATTGGTATGCAATATATCTTAGTGGCAAAGTGCATGGGCTCCATGGTCAGACCTGTGTTTAATTCTGTTATTTTTTTGCCTGTTTGACAGTTTATTATAAACTCTCTAGGCCTCAGTTTTCTCATCAGTAAAATGTAGATATGAATTAAGTCCTTATCTAGTATGGTAAAGTATATATTCTGAAGAAGGCCCTGCCATAGTTTAAAAGATTAATAATAAAAGAGCAAGAACAGTGAAATAGGAGGAAAAAACTATTAGGAAAAACAGTTATTAGGAAACAGTTGCATAATAGGGTGATGCTTCAAATGCTCCTAACCAGCCCTGTGGGGTGGCCAGTACTCCTGGTGCCTCTAAAAGATGGAAGAGCTGATCCTGAAAGTCCAGTATTAAGCTGGGACCCTGAAGAGAAGACTCTGGAGGAAATCAACCTTACCCAAGGGTCTCAGCCTTCCTCAAATTAAGTTAAATCAAATACAACTCACAGACTTCCAGGAAGATGGCATCAGAAGAGGCAGGCAGGTCTCAACTCTCTCATGGAAATGATGGAGGAAGGACAAAAGCTGTCTGAGGGAGTTGCTTTGGGGATCTTCAGGGCAGAAGAGTGCTGAGCATTCTCCTGGAGAGTGAGGGACAGAGAGAGGAAGAAACCAAAATGAAAACTGTGAGTTACTAGCCTCTGTGGCAGGGAGTGGAACCCATCCTCCACCATCAAGGTGAACAACATGGATAAAATCCATGGTTCACTGCAGCCAAGTGAGAAGGGAACAGATGTCTTCCTCCTTTGGAAAAAGGCAGAGAGTAGTTTTTTCTCAGTGAATCTGTCCAGTAGAGCCTGCTTTAAATCATAGTTCTGGCCTTCTCAGAATCAGAGGCAAATGGAGGTTGAAAGAGACACCTCCATGGAAAGATTCACTGATGAGCACCATCTGCAGACCAGCTGGTAAATTGCAAGGAGAAAAAATATTTTTAGGGTACGTCTCTTGTCCCCTTTGAGTAGATCGGCACCCCATTAGTGAATCCCTGGAACTGATTTTGATAACTTAAGCTCGGCAATATTAAAACTTAGAATAAGTTGAACCATAAATCAGAGAAGAGCCATGAAATAAACACACTAGACAAAGAGAGAAATTGACTGTCAGAGTAAATTCACCATCATATTCAGATGCCTAGACATCAGCAAAAAATAACAAGTCATACTAAGAAACATGAAGAGATGGCCCAGCCAAAGGAACTAACCAAAATCCCTATGAGCCATGGGATTAAAAAAAAAAAAAATCAATGATAATCACATGAATCTCCAAAATCAATTCAAGCAGTAGAAGTAAAATATAACTTAAGAGATAAAAGATATTAAGAAAATACTGGGTGGGCATTAAGAACAATTTGAAAGCCTGCAAAGAAAAGTAACAGAGGTTACGGGTATAAAGACACAAGAGATAAGATAAAAATTACATTAGAGGAGTTCCAGGAAGATAGAGTTAGAGTAGACAGAAAAGGCTCAACTCTCTCACAAAAACAACAGAGCAAGCACTAAAAGCTGTCTAAGGAACCTGCTTTGGGGGTCAGCAGACCAGGACAGTGCTGTGCAACTCCCAGGAGTGCTAGGAACAGAGAGACGAATAATCCAAAACAGGAAAGATGAGTTATCAAACTCCCACAGGGGCCAGAAAGGGCTCCCACACCTCACCCTCAAGACATTGAGTCTGGTAAAAAACCTTGACTCACTGAGCCGACTGAGAGGAGACCAGCAGTCTTCCTCCTGGTCAGCTGTTACAAAGGAAGAGAGAGAGTGAGTCAGAGGGATTCTCTTCAGTGAATTCAGCCAGCAGAGCCTGCTTTGAATCTTAGCTTTGGCCAGACCAGAAACACTGGAAATGGAGGTGAAGTTGAAGGAAATACCTGCATGGAAAGATTCTCCAACAAGTACCATCTGCTGGCTGTTCAGGAAACTGCACGGAGAAAAACTACTTTTAAGTTTCTCTTAAGCCCCCTGGAAGAAAATCTTTGCCCCAATAGTGAGTCCCTAGCCTGATTTTGATAAACTAAGATGGTCAATTTTTAAAGACTTAGCGTAAGTTGAACAAAAAATCAAGGATAAGCTGTGTAAAAAAATACTAAGCAAAAGAAAAACCAACCATCAGAGTAAATTCCCCAACATATTCAGATGTGTAGACATCAGCAAAAAATTATAAGCAATACTAGGAAACAGGAAGAGATTGCCCAGACAAAGGAACAAACCAAATATCCTGACAAGATGCAGGATTTAAGACAACTAATCAATGATAATCACACAAATCTGCTAAATCAATTCAGAGAATTGAAGTAAAATATGACTAAAGAGTTAAAGAAAATGAAAAGGACACTGGGTGAACATAAAGAACAAATTGGAAGCCTGCAAAGAAAAGTAACAGAGCTTATGGAAATGTAAGACACAATGAATGAGACTAAAATTAGATTAGAGGCATATAAGAATAGATTAGAATTGCTGAAAAGCAGAGTTAGTGATTTCAAAGACAGAACACCTGAATTGGAAAAGACAGGAGAATGCAAAGAGGAAAGAATGGAAAAAACTGAGCATGGTCTCAGGGAACTGAATGACAATGTGAAATGCATAAACACACACATTACCAGTGTCCCAGAAAGGGAAGAGAATGGAAAGGGCAGAAAGAATATTTGAGGAAATAATGACTGAAAAGTTCCCAACCATTATGAAAGACATAAATATAAACATAAATATCCATCCAAATAGACCTATCCTGAGACATCCACTATTCAGAATGACAAATATCAGAGATAAAGAATGGTTTCTGAAAGCAGTAAGAGAAAAGCAAAACATCACATACAAGGGAACCTTAGTAAGATTAAGTTCCAACCACTTATCAGAAACCATGGAGACAACAAGAAAGTGGTATGACCTATGTAGGTTATTGAAAGAGAAAAACTGCCAGCCAAGAATTCTGTATCCAGCAAAACTGCCCTTCAGAAACAAGGGTGAATTTACATTCTTCACAGAAAAACAAAAACAAAAAAAGACTAAGGGAGCATGTTACCAAAAGACCAGATTTACAAGAAATACTAAAGGGAGTGCTTCAGCCCAGAAGGAACAAATAAGGGTGGGAGACTTGGAGAAAAGTGTAGAAATGAAGATTGTTAGGAAGAGTAAATTAAAAGGTAAAAAAATAGACAAAAGTAAGATATGACAACAGAAAGCTAAAGGACAAAATTGATGAAATAAGGAATGCCTTTACCATTATAACCATGAACATTAATCAGTTGAATTCCCCAATCAGAAGACACAGACTGAAAGAATGAATGAAAACTATGGGCCATCTATAGGCTGTGTACAAAGACTCACCTTAGACATTAGGATACAATAAGATTGAAAGTGAAAGGTTGGAAAAATATATACTGTGCAAACAGTAACCAAAAATAATCTGGAGTAGAGATATTAACATTGGACAAAATAGATTTTTAAAGGCAAAACTATTGTAAGGGATGAAGAAGGTCATTATATATTAATAAGAGGAGCAATTCGCCAAAGGAAAATACTTATATTAAATATTTATGCATCTAACCTGAGTGCCCAAGGTACATGAAGGGGACACTGGTAAAACTGAGAGGAGAAATAGACATCTCTACAATAATAGTTGGAGATTTCAATACATTGTCTCAGCATTGGACAGAATATCTTCACAGCAGATAAATAAGGAAACAGAGAGCTTGAATAATATGACAAGTGAACAAGACCTAAAAGACATTTATAAAGCATTACACTCCAAAACAGTAGGACATGCATTCCTTTCAAGTGCTCATGGATCCTGCTCCAGGATAGACCAGGTGTTGGGTCCAAGACAGGTCTCAATAAATTTAAAAAGATTGAAATTATATAAAGCACTTTTTCTGATCATAATGGAATGAAGCTGGAAACCAATAACAGACACAAAAAGGGAAAATTCACAAATATAGAGAGATTAAATGACATACTCTTTTTAAAAAAAATATTTATTTCATTTATTTATCACCCCCCCCCCCACTTGCACTTACTATCTGTTCTCTATATCCATTCACTGAGCATGTTTCTGTGTCTGCTTGTCTTCTCTTCTCATCCTCTCTTTAGGAGGCACCAGGAATCAATCCTGGGAATTTCCAATGTGGGAGAGAGTCACTCAATTGCTTGAGCCACCTCAGCTCCCTGGTTTGTTGTGTCACTCATTGTCTTTTTCTTCTGTGTTTGCTTTTGTTGCCTCATCTTGTTGCTCTCTATGTGGGCCACCTCTCCACATGAGCAAGCTTACTGTGTGGGACAGCTCACCTTCACCAGGAGGCCCCAGGAATCGAACCTGGGACATCCCATATGGTAGATAGGAACCTAATTGCTTAAGCCACATCTACTTTTCCATACTCTTATATAATCAGTGGATCAAATAAGAAATTGCAGGAGAAATCAGTAAATATCTTGAGACAAATGAAAATGAGAACACAGCATATCAAAACTTATGGGACATGGGATATAGCAAAGGCAGTGCTGAGTGGGAAATTTATAACCCTCAATGCCTACATTTAAAAAGAAAAAACCAAAACCAAAGACATAACTGCACACAGGAAGGAAATTGCAAAAGAACATCAAACTATTTCCAAACTAAACCAAGGGAAAGAAATAATAAAGAACACAGCAGGAATAAATGAAATTGAGAATGAAAAACAATAGAGTCAACAAAATCAAAAGTTCACTCTTTGAGAAGATCAACAAAATTGACTGACAAAGAAAAAAAAAGAAGATGCAAATAAAATCAGATATGAGACGGGACATTATGAGTAACCCCACTGAAATAAGAGTAATCATAAAAGGATACTTTAAACAACTGTACACCAAGAAATTACACAATGTAAATGAAATGGACAAATTCCTACAAACACACAAATAAACTACACTGATCCTAGAAGAAATAGAAGACCTCAACAAGCCAATCACAAGAGAAGAAATTGAAACATTCATCAAAAACCTACCAAAAATATAAATCCCACTACGAGGTGGCTTCTCACCAGTGAATTCTACCAATCATTCAAAGATGATCTAATACCAATCTTGCATAAGCTCTTTCAAGAAATTGAGCAGGAAAGAACACTATTCATTCCATGAAGCCAACACCACTCCAACACCAAAACTACATAAAGGTATTCTGAAAAGGAAAGTATAGGCCAATTTCTCTAATGAATATAGATGCAAAAGTCCTTAACAAAATACTTGCAAACTGAATCCAAAAGTACAGTAAAGGAATTAGGGAAGCAGATGTGGCTCCAACAGCTGGGCACCATATGGGAGGTCCCAGGTTCAGTTCCTGGTGCCTCCTAAAGAAGACAAGCAAGACAGCAAGGGAGTGGGCTGACATAGCAAGTTGATGCAAGAAGATGATGTAGTGAGACAATGCAATGAAGAGGCACAACAAGCAGGTGTGGATGTGGCTCAAGTGATTGGGTGCCTCCTTCCCACATGGGAGGTCCCAGGTTCAGTTCCCAGTGCCTCGTAAAAAGAAGATGAACAGAGAGCAGACAGTGTGCACAAACAACAAGGATAAGGGGGGAGAAATAAATAAATAATATCTATATTTTAAGACTGAAAAAAATAATTCTACACCATGATCACTTGGGTTTTATCCCAGGTGTGAAAGGGTGGTTCAACCCCCAAAAATCAAATAGTGTAATAAACCACATTAATAAATTGAAGGCAAAAAAATCACATGACATTTTCAATTGACACAGAAAAGGTATTTGAAAAAATACAGCACCCTTTCTTGATAAAAGCACTCCAAATGATAGGAAAAGAAGAAATCTTTCTCAACATGGTGAAGTACATATATGAAAAACTCACAGCTAGCATTGTACTCAACAGTGAAAGACTGAAAGCTTTCTTGCTGAGATTGGGAACAAGATATAGATGCCCACTGTCACCACTGTTATTGAATATTGTGCTAGAGGTTCTAGATAGAGCAATTAGGCAATAAAAAGTAATAAAAGGCACCCATATAGGAAAGGAAGAAGTAAAACTTCTCATTGCTGACCATATGATCCTATATCTAGAAAATCCAAAAAAACAAAACAAAACAAAACAAAATACAATAAATATACTAGAACTAATAAATGAGTTCAGTAAAGTCATAGGACATAAATTAGGCAAAAATAAGCTGCATTTCTATATGCTACTGATGAGTAATCTGTGGAAGAAGTCAGAAAAAAATCCATTTATAATAGCAACTAAAGAAATCCAATAAGGTCCATAAAGGACCTGTATTCAGAAAACTACAATTGCTAAAAGAAACAAAGAAGACCTAAATCAATGGAAGGATATTTCATGTTCATGGATTGGAAAAACTAAAAATTGTTAAGATGTCAAAGATGTCAGTTCTATCCAAACTGAATTACAGATTCAATGCTATTCCAATAAAAATTCCAACAGCCTTTTTTTTCCCCAGATATGGAAAAAACAGTTATCAAATATATTTGTAAGGGTAAGTGGCCCTGAATAGACAAAAATGTCTTTAAAAAGAAGAACAAAGTTGAAGGACTCTCATTCCTGACTTTAAAGTATATTACTTAGCTACAGTAGTAAAAATCAGCATGGTAATGGCTTAAAGATGGACATACTGACCAATGGACTTAGGTCAAGAACTCAGAAATAGATACTCATGTCTACAGTCTAGTGATTTTTGTAAAGGCACTCAGGCCCACCAAGCTGGGGCAGAAAAGTCTTTTCAACAAATGGTGCTGGGAGAACTGGATATCCATAAACCAAAAGAAAGAAATAGAACCCTATCTAACATCTTCTACAAAAATTAACTCAAAATGGATCAAGATGCTAAATATAAAAGTGACAACCATAAAACTACTAGAATAAAATGTAGGGAAACATCTTCAAGATCTTATGGTAGCTGGTAGTTTCTTAAACCTTACACCCATGCAGGAACAACAAAGGAAAAATAGATAAATGGGACCTCCTCAAACTTAAACACTTTTGTTCCTCAAAATGCTTTGTCAAGAAAGTAAAAAGGCAGCATACTCAATGGAAGAAAATATTTGGAAACCACATACCCGCTAAGGGTTTGATATCCATGTTATATAAAGAGAGCATACAACTCAACTATGAAAAGAAAAGCAACCCAATTAAAACATGGTCAAAAGACTTGAATAGACATTTTTCCAATGAGGAAATACAAATGGCTAAAAAGCATGTGAAAAAAAATGTTCAACAGCACTAGCTGTTAGGGAAATGAAGATCAAAACCAAAAAGGGATATCATATTTTTTACCTTATAGAATGGCTATTATTTTAAAAACATAACAATACAAAATAGAAAATTACAAGTGCTGGAAAGGATATGGAGGAATAGGAACACTCCTTCACTATTGGTGGGAATGTAGAATGGTGCAGCCTTTGTGGAAGACAGTTTGATGTACCTCAAGAAGCTGCATATAGAACTGCTGCATGATCCAGCAATCCTGTTATTAGGAATATATGTTTCAAAAAACTGAAAGCAAAGACATGGACTGACATTTTCAAACCTATGTACAAAGCAGCATTATTCACAATTGCTAAAATATGGAACCAGCCCAAGTGTCCATCAATTGGTGAATGGCTAAACAAAATGTGGTATAAACATAAAATGGCATATACTCTTCAGCTGTAAGAAGAAATGAAATCAGGATGCATAATACAACATGGATGAACCTTGAGGCCATTATGTTGAGTGAAATAAGCCAAATGCAAAAGGGCAAATATTGTATGGTCTCACTAATATGAACTGAATACAATGAGTAAACTCATGGAGATAAACTCTAGAGTGTCTGTTGCGATGAGGTATTAATATAATGTTGGTTGAGAATGGGAGCTGATGCTTAATGTATATAGTATTTTTAAATAAGGTTTATGGTAAAAGTATGAAAATGAGTAGAGTTAATGGTAACACACAATAGAGAGTATAAGTAATAGTGTTGATTTAGAAATGTGATTTTGACTGGATGGGGTAGTCTAGGGATATATAAATGTCAATTGAAAGGAAGCTAGAGGATAATCTAGGTACTGTATAATATAGTGACTTCAGTGGTGGATTAAGGTTGTGGCTAATAGTATAAATATAAGAATGTTCTTCTTTAACTAAGTGTTAAGGGTATGATAATACATAGGAAAATTACAACTAATATAACTTATGGATGATAGTTAACAGTAATAATGTAATATTTTTGCAGGAATGGCTAGATATATCAATTCTAAGAGAAAACAATAGGGAGGTAAAGGGGGTGTGGGATTTTTCCTTTTGGAGTAATGAAAACATTTTAAAATTGATTTAGGTGATGACAGCACTACTCTGTGATGAAAATGAGAGCCACTGAGTGTACACTTTCAATGGATTGTCCAAAGCTTGGGACTGTACAACACAGGGAATCCAGTGGTGGAAGATGGTCTGGGGTTAACAGGACAAGTACGAAAATGTCCTTTCAAAAACTATAGCACTGGAAGCTATAGCTGGCCCAATGGATAGGGCATCCACCTACCACATGGGAGGTCCACGGTTCAAACCCCAGGCCTCCTAGACCTGTGTGGAGCTGGCCCATGCGCAGTGCTGATGTGTGCAAGGAGTGCCCTGCCATGCAGGGGTGTCCCCCGCATAGGGGAGCCCCATGCGCAAGGAGTGTACCCCATAAGGAGAGCCACCCAGCACGAAAGAAAGTGCAGCCTGCCCAAGAATGGCGCCGCACACAAGGAGAGCTGACACAACAAGATGACGCAGCAAAAAGAAACACAGATTCCAGGTGCCGCTGATAAGGATAGAAGCAGTCAGAGAAGAACACAGTGAATGGACACAGAGAGCAGACAACTGGGGTGGGGCAAGGGATGGGAGAGAAATAAATAAAAAATAAAAAATCTTAAAAAAAAAAACCATAGTAAGTGTGTAATACTAATACAGGATGTTAGTAACTGAGTAGGTTGGGGGAGAATACACCAAATGTAAGGTATTGGCTTTCATTAGTAGTTGATATTTTGAGAATGCTCTTTCAGAGTTTATAACAAAGGTTTACAACAATGTGATGTGCTTGTGGTAGATTGATGTGTGGGGGCCTTGTATAATGATGTGCATGTTTGTTTTGTAAGTTTACAAATTTTTTACATACATGTTTTACTATATAAAAAAGAAAACATGACTCAAGCCTAGTCATGAGAATACACCAGACACAGCCAGGCTGAGGGAACTCCTCTCAGGACATGAAAGACATGGACAGACTAATGACCTTTTCCAGATTGGAGGAGACTGAAGAGGCATGAAAAGAATGCAGCAGCTTATTCCTGGATACAATCTTGGAACAGAAAGAAAGATGAGATATTACTAAGACAGCTGGCAAAATGTGAATGGGGCTATGCATTGGACATAGTGTCATATCAAAGTTCACTCCCTTCTTGGGGCATTGTATGGTGGTCACATAGAAGAATATTCTTTTTTGGGGGAAATACACGCAGGAGTATTTAGACATAGTAAGGCATCATATCTGAGATTTTCTCTCAAATGTTTCAGAGAAAAGTGATGAATGTATATATATATATATATGTATGTGTGTTGGCCTCCGCTGCGGCACTGCAGGCGGGTCACTGCAGGTGAGTCGCTGCTGGGGATCGGGCCTACGCCACGGCCTGACCGGGGCGGCAGCGGGCGGCTCAAGGCTTGGTGGGGACGCGCGGTTCGATGGAGGAAAAACCACGGAGACGAGGTCTATGCGCAGGTCTGATTTTATTCGGGAAGTACATGGGGTTTTATAGTGTCATGGAGGCGGGGAGGTTGTGGGAGGGGCATGTCCGCGGGGCAGCTGAGGATTGGCTGCAGAGGCAAGGGCGGACCTGCGGTTTATGACGTAAGCCATTGATGGCAGAGGGGGTTGTTTCCGAGGTTGTGCCGGGGCGGATACGGGATGAGGGCGGTTGAAATGAGGCGGGGAGAACAGCGATCGGCTGGGAGGGGGAAGATAACAGTGGCTGGGAGGAGGGGCAGAAGGAGGCAGCAGCACAAACTGCTGCTGAGAAGGGCCATAATACAGGGAGGTTACGAGGAACAGGCGGGCAAAGTATAAGGAAGCGAAAGGCAGGGTGGGAGCAGGGGACATATGTGCGTGTATATACACACACATGTACTTACCCACACATATATACATACATGTACATATATGTATATACACATGCATTTATATCTATAGTATTTATCTAGAGAGAAAGCGGTGAAATGTTAAAAGGAAGTTTGGATGCGGGATGTGGAAATTCATTGAAATGCTCTTGGAACTTTCCTGAACATTTGAAATTATTAAAAACAAAAACAAAAACATATATGTACACATAAACCTGCACAGCTCTGTCTTTCACAGCTGGCCAGGGCACTCAGCTTCCCACCCACACACAGGCTGAGCCTTCCTGGCTACCTGGTGTTCTTTTCCTAATCTGCAGCAAATCCTGCCTCTTCTGATAATTAATGTTTCCACCATCACTTGGCCAGCTTTTATTGAGGCCACTTTCTACGCCAGGCACCACACAGGGTGTTGGGGTATCAGGATAGCTAAATGACGGCCCTGCCTTCAAGGGGGTCACCGTCTAGCAGAGGCCATCATAAGAACCATCACGATCTCTGCAACCAGCTGAAAAGGCAGAGGAAGGAAGTCTGAATCCTAAATGGAGAGCCAGGAAGGCTTCGTTCACAGGGCGGTGCCATTTGGCTGTACTTAGGATGAATAGGGTTTCAACAAGAAAGGAATGACTTTCCCTGCATATTAAAGAGAATTAGAAGATATTAGTTCTAGTTATGCAATGAGTAATGAACACTTGGCCAAAGGCAATTCTGAGGTCCCAGAGTCCAGTTTCCTCCAGAACCAGATGTTCTTTGTGATACTCCATCATCTCACCCAACAGGTTTCCTCCTTGCATTCTGCAATTAATTCAATACTTGAAACCTCAAAAAAACATGAACTCACAATTAAAATAAGAAAACTTCTATCCTAAGAAAATAAGTCACCTTGAGGAGATCAGCAGAAACAACTAGCAAAAGATTTGGACCTCCCAGAACTACAGACAATGATCTATCTCATTATATAGATGTATATTAAAAGTGTAAAAAAGAAAAGGAAAAATTAAAGTTGAATAAAAACCTCTACTATAAAAGATAACTAGGTATTTTTTAAAACAAACCAGATAAAAGAAGCTAACAATATAATTACTGAAATTAAAAATCCAGCATCTAGGTTAAATTAGAGATTATACACTAAAGCTCCAGTTTGGAGAAATTTTCCAGAAAACAACATAGAGAGACAAGGAGATAGGAACATGGAAAAATAAAATAAAAGTTTGAGACATGGAAAATAAAATGAGACCATCCTAGTATATATCTAACTGGAGCCTGTATTAGTCAATCAAATATGGTACTGATGCAAAGTTCCAGAAATCTACTGGCCTTTATAAAGGATATTTATTTGGGGTAAAAGTTTACAAGACCCTAAAGAGTCCAACTCAAGCTTAGTTCCTCACTAAAGTCTGTTGCCACATGTTGGCACAAGATGGTGGGTGACATCTGTGAGGGTTCAGCCTTCCTCTTAAGGCTCTGTGGGCCCAGCTGCTTCCCATCTCAACTGTAGGGTTCATTTCTTTCTGGGCCTGCTCAGCTGCTCAGTGCTCTGGTCTCTTCAGCTGCAAACTATCAGGTTTCTTTCCCCAGAACCACAGGATCAAAGCTCTCTTCCTGTGTGTGTCTCTCTGTGTATCTGCTTCTGTCTCCTTGACTGAATGTCCATTTATATAGCCCACCAGTGGGGAGGCCTCAACCCTGAGTCACCCTCTACTGAAGTGGCTGAATCAAAACCCTAATCTTAACCTAATTTAATCAAAGACAACTCAGCTGAATCTAATACAATCAGAAGGTATCATGCCAAGAAGAACAGCCAAGTTTACAAACAATCCTCTTAAATAGATTCAAAACAATACCAAACTGGCACTGTACCCTAGAAGAAAAATAGAGAAACAGTAGGCAAGACAATATTGAAAGAGATAATGGTCAAGAATATTTTAGAACAGAGAAAAAAAATATAAATATACAAATACTAGAAGAATAATCTCTTTCAAGCAGGATAAATAAAAAGAAATTAACACTTAAAACATATTATTTAGGAAAAAAAATGTATCATATTAATGTAAAAAGAGTAAAACCTTAAAATCACCCAGAAGAAAGACAACGTATCACAAGGGAATATTGTTTAGAATAGCACAAGACTTTACAAGAAAGCAATGGTGGCATGAAGACAGTAGAATTCTATCTTTTAAGTGCTGAAAATGAACAAAAAGAAATGCTTTACACTAGATTCTTGAACCTAACAGAACTGTCTTAGAAAAAAGGGCTAAACATCTTTTCTGTAACTAAAAATGGAGTCAGCCAACAAAACACTTTTCTAAAAGAATTTAATTAAAACAATACATCTTACGAATAAAATGAAAGACGATGATCCCATTAGGAAGATTTAAGACTAAAGAAACAAATGGTGAAAAAGAAATTGTTATATATGTAGAAAAGTATAAAAGAAAATATTTTTTCTATACAATTAATAATGGTTTTTATTGTAATATAGCATCTTATTTGTGATATTATTAAAAGATAACTAAAGTTTTAAAAAATAAGGCTGATTTAGGTCAGGAGGTATGACATTGGTTAGCTTTTTTATCATCCTCCTTTGTTCAGACAAAGTGTTATTAAGATACTGAAAAACTTTAGAAATCAATAAGTTGTGAATGGAATTTTAAAGGTATCTCCTAGAAGTGTAGAGTCAATGTACAATTTCTAAAGCAGTAGAGACCAGAAGAAATGAAAGAACAACAATAAAAATAAATAAATTTGATAAAATCCAAGGAGCTAAACACAGAACAGGAAAAGTAGAAATGACAAAGAGACTATATACATGTATACATAGACATATGTATAATATATGTATATAATGTGAGTATCTGAATAAAATATAATATACATGGGACTGAACTTTCCAGGTATAAGACAGTGTTAGAATGAATTTTAAAAACTAAACTATATTCTATTTACAAAACTGCACAGGGAGTTAACAAAAAGCAGTTGCTGAAGCCTTTTAATGAACTGGTGTCATAGAGACCATGTTCTCTAGTCATTTAAAGTTAAGGGCTAAAAGATGTAAAAAAATGGCCCTGATCCTCATATGCTTACACATTTTATAAACATGTATTTACTTTGGCCATGGTTGCATTTCCCCCCTTATTTTTGTTCTTGAGGACTTTTGGGTAGTGATGCCTGTTGAGCTTCAGGCTGAGAGGGGGTTTAGATTCTATGGGGCAGATGGAAAGAACTCTTTTGATTACAGCTACAGAAACGCTTTGCTTTTTAGGATGGGTAAGATGTTATTACTAGAGGGAAATCTGAAAGGGGGGGAAGAGTGTGATATATGGGAATCCCCTGTATTTTCGATATAACTTTTTTATAATCTAAAACTTGTTTAAAAATAAGGTTAAAAGATATTTAATATCATTTCGGTGAAATCACAAATCATAATGGAGATTTAAAAATGACTTGAAACAGTATAACTAATGTAATAATGACAAAACCTCTGACACAACAAAAGTGGTGTTTAAGGAAAATATATAACTTTAATGGTTAAAACATAATGATTGAAAACCAATAAATTAATGGTCCAAATTCAGTTATTTTAAAAGAATTAAAATAGTACATAAACCCAAGTAATTAGGAAAAAGAATACAACAAAGCTGTATAGAGAAACTGATGAAATTGAAATCAATGCTACATAAGAAAATCACTCTGGTAAAGCAAATCCAAGTGAAGAGAGAGCAAGAGGGAGAGAAAACAATAATAAATAATAATAGGAATAATTACAGATATGATAAAAAATGAAAAGTTAATAGTAAGCTACTATAAAAGCTTCATGGCTATTACATAAGAAATATGAAGAGATGCTCAACTGCATTAGTTCTGAGAGAAATGAAATTAAGACCCTTTTGAGAAACTACTTGTGTTAGGTTGAATGATGTACCCCAGTTTACACCAGTTCTTCATCTTGATCAACTTTCCTGGGGGTGTGAGCCCACTGTAAACAGGGTGTCTTGAGGATGTTATTTTAGTTAAAGTATGGCCCAACTAAACGAGGTTGGACCTGAATGCAGATTACTGGAGTCCCTTATGAGCTGGACATTCATGGACCCCTGAAGAGAAAGGAGAGGACACAGCCGTATGATGGAACTACCAGGAATCGAGCATTGCCTCCAGATCTAGGAGGATGTAAGACTTCTAACCCCTAAGATTGTGAGTCAATAAATTTCTGTTGTTTAAGCCAAAACCAGTTTGTGATATTTGTACTTGCAGCCCTGGAAAACTAAGATACTAGTCAATAATTAAGATATCTCCCTTGGAGAGTAAGAGTGTTCAAACTGGAAAACACTTTGGGATGGGACACAAATTGGGTTGCTACCTACATCTGTGCTTGCAAAATTTCAATTCTAAGATCCCAAATAAACGCCTTTATATTTTGCTTTGGAAAAAAAACAACTTTGGCATTCATTTGTAAAGATAAAGATGAGTATGCAAATTTGTTACTATCCAGTAATTCCTATGCTAGACAAATATCATAAATGTATCCATGAATTTACATGCTAAGAGAAATATGCAAGAAAAAAAATGGAAACAATGCCTCAGGGTGCTATCATTCACACATTGTACAGCACTGCAAATATACAAGAGAACCGCAATATATGAAATGATCATTGCAGAGAATCTTAAGTGAAAAGGCAAGCTGTAGAAGACAAAGGAGCAGTGTACCAGCAGCTTGAATGTTGGGGTAATATTCTAATTATTAGGTCAGTGGGATCATTGATGTTAATTTCCTTACTATAATTCTTGTCTAATCATTACGTTTTTTTACCAAACAAAAAGCAAACTTTATTCCAACAGCATTTCCAAAAAAGCACTTTAATTCTGAAACACTTAAGACATTTCATGAAACTCATATAGTCAAAAAATTTAAAATATCAAACAAAAATAGCTTTCTGTGCTTAACTACTTTTATTAAAGCAACTTTAAAAAAGGAAACATATTGAGACTCCCATGCAATTTGGGAGCCATTTAGGCAATCAAGTATTTAATAATAAGCAAAAGGACAGCATTAAAAACTAGAAATGCTCAAATTAGGGAAAACGACTTTTCAAGGCCTGATATGCATTGGTTTGCACAGAAAAAAAACAACAACATACAGAAATATTGTATTCATTTTTAAGAAAAAGGCAACCAGATCTGAATGTTTAACCTTTCCTCCAGTGCACGCTCCTGCCCACCCCTCACGTCGCCTTCACGTAACGACTGCCTGCCCCTCACACTGCAGCTCTTCCCCCACCCTGGGCCAGCGTTAGCGCAACACGACTGGCTTAGTGTGAAGCCTTCGAGATCCCACCTCATACATTTTCTCTCTACTACCCCGCTTTTCCCTCACCTGTTTGCATGTTTACCTTACCCTGAGCATTACCATAGTAACTGAGATTGAGAATTTCAGGCCTCCAAAGATGATTATATTCACAATTCTGTTTTCACCATAAGTTAAGATGAATATTGACGATTGAGACAAAAACACCAACTTTATCCCACCCAGAAATGCAACAAATAACACACTTTAACTAAAATAAGTACACACATTTGCTACCACATAAAGATTGTGTTTCGACTGAGATGCACTCCGGCGGGCTCATTCTGTTAAAGACAGAATCTACACAGATTTCTGGTATCCTCAGACACGAAGAAAAGGATGCAACCCCCAAAGTGTCCTGTGTTCATGAGCCATCGGTGCCACATATGTAGCAGAAAGGTCACTTTTAAAGTTTTTCAGATGAACTTTTAAAATCTTGACATAGCATTTGGCTACCATAAATTCTGTTCCATCTCTGTCAAGTTTAAGGAGTCTACAGGATAGTACAAAATCATTCCTGGCAATGTATTTGCAGTAGGATCTTCAAAGATGTAAGAGATGACAAGGAAGGGAGCTGAGGTGGCTCAAACGATGGAGACCCTCTTTCCCACATGGAAAGTCCCAGGTTCGGTACTTGGTGCCTCTGAAGAGATGGCGAGCAGACACAGAGAGCACAGAGCAAATGAACACAAGAGAGCAGACAGCGGGCACAAAACAACGGGGGCAGGGGAGGGACGGGGGAATAAATAAATAAAAACAAATCTAAAAAAAAGTGACAAGGAAATCCAAAGATAAAACATTTAAAAAACAGTAAAAATATTTGTTTTTAAATGCCATATTTTTGAGACAGCAAAAACCAAAGCATTCTCCTTAGAATGCACAAAGGTGCATTTGAACTTAGATTTCTATAACCTGCATGGAGTGTAAAGAAAAAAAGCAATATCGTAGGGTAATAAAAAAAGCTTGGGTTATGGATGGTGGTTGTGGCAGCATAACATTGTGAATACACTACCACTGAATTGTACACTTAAAAAACGGCTGAAGTGGGAGACTGTTATATATATACATATATGTTACTACGATAACATAAAAACGTGGTGTCCAGCAATTAAAAAATAAAAATAGGAAGCCCATAGAACCAAGGCCCAGTGGAGTTCATTCCCAGGTCAAGGGTATCACTCCAAGCTGCCTCACCTGCCATGTCCTGGGCCACCCAGACATGCCCGCGAGGGCTCAGAGACACACACGTGTGAAGGAGGGAGTCGGGCACCACGGTACCGTCCCCACTCATTTCTGAACCTCAATTCCTTTCAAAGCCTGGCTATTTAATAGGACAAAGGATGCTACTCACATTTATTTGGTGTCACACTTTTGAGAAATCTCTAAATCTGCATCTTCGTTTCTAAAATAAATTGCTATTTCTAGCACAGATTGTCAAACATAACTGCAGTATAGCTATTTAGCTTCATTACTGTCAGACAAATGTTTGAAAACGTTTTCCAATCCTTTGCAGTTGGAAGATACGGCCTTTAGAGGTGAACAGCCCTTTTGGACTACGTGCTCATGAGCTTTGAGCAAACTATCAACTGAGGCCCTGATTTTATTTTGGTGGGTATATGCACATTTTCACACACAGTTATCTAGAATGATGGAAAACTGGTGATAAGAAATTTAATTTCTCTATGCCATGTCTGCTGCAGGAAAATAATTTGGTGGGTTTTAAAAAAAGGGATAAACCACTTCTCTAGGATGTTTTTCGCTTTTATTATTCATCTGATTGGTGTATGAGACATTTTGCCTTTTTATCCGTAATACTTTGAAAGGATATCTTTGACAAATAAATTTTCATCTCCGTTAGGTGAGGAATCAATATACTGGCTATTACCAACTCCTAAATTTAAAATAGCTTTTCAAATAAATCTTATACTCCCAAACTCTCATTATTTTAATGATCCAATTATAAACGTGGGTTCCCAAAATGTCAAAATTGTAAAAGCCTCTGTTTCTAAGAGTAACATAAAAAGATAGCTAATACTGTGTGGTGGAAGTTCTCTTGAGTTGTTTTTCCCTCCTGTAGCATTTAGAAACCAAAGGGAAAAAATCTGGACTCATTAATAGTCTTCCAAAATAAAATCTTTTGGAAGTGGTTTTGTCTTAAGGAAAAATCCTAGGGAGCAGAATACTCAATTTGATAAACTAATTATCAAGAAAATAAACACCAAAACCTGTCGGCACCATTTCAAAGAAGGAGAGCTAACTAGAGTTTGCTCTATATGCAATTAATATGAAACTTCTTAACAGGATCAAAGGCCTATAACAAAATTTAAGTCCATATTTTGGCAATAAAATAAAATGAAATCAATATGAGGATGCTTTAGAAGGGTTTAAGTTCACATTCAGAATGACATGGAAAAGGTTTAAACTTAGGAAGCAAAATGGGATCTTTCGTTAGCTGCTTGATTTTGCCATGTCTAAATAGAAATGTTTGGATAATATCTCAATAGGAGCTTATTTTCAAAACTAAGCTATTTATCATGAAAAACCTATCCTTTATAAGCTGTTTTTCTTCCCCTTTCGGCAGCGTTCTAATGTGCTCAAGTTGAATGAAGACTATCCCTTGCAACATCTCTGAAGAGCAGAGAAGAAACGGCTTAGGCAAAGTAAGCTAAGAATTCCAGGGCTCTGAAAGCCTTCTCTCTGGCTGGCCTTGATGACTTAGGTTTCAAGATAGAAGATGAGAGTGTTTTGGGGAAAAGAATCACCTTGACTAATAGGTTTCCTGTCATGAGTCATCAGATAGAAAGCTGTTAATCAGACCATTATCCTAAAGCTCTTGGATAAAGACTCTTTTTAAAAAAAGAAAGCAAGCTTGAATGTTCCTATTGAATCCTTTTATTCTATCACTTCTATGTAAAGAAAACAGCTTTGCCCAGAGCTCACTTTGCCCTGGACTTTAACAACTTGAATGTGGACAATTAGATAGCAGGCCAAAAACCTGCATTCTTTTTAGGACTATTCAGTTGATAAATGGCACCTAACTAATGATTTCTTTCAGATAACCTTTAACGTGAGCTCATAAGTCACATGATTATGCCTCAAAACTTGAGGAATGGATGGCAATTCAGATGGGCACCTCTGAAAACATTTGTCAAGTTTCCTGTCCTGTTCTAGCCAGATTTTCTTTTTTTTCACTTTGGGGAAGATTAAAATTCTACACCAATCTGAGACTCCATGTGAATTTTTACAACATTAAGTGGAAAAAATAAGAACCCCAACATAGCACCCAATAGCCCTCCACAGATAAAATCATTGGCCAAGTGAGCACCGTGAGTCATTGCAGTAGGCAAATACTCCTTAATGGGACCTTGGGGTCAAAAAAAGGAACATTGCTGAATCCATTATGGAAAAGAATGGACAGTAAACTTCGATCATACTCTCCAATTCCCTGGGATTTCAGTGCCCTAAAAGCCTGGTAAGTGTTTGTAAATTTGTCATGATGCTCATGGTCTTGAAGGAATGTCTGAACTCTTTCAAATGGAGTGATTATTGCTTCTGTTGTCCCTGTGAGCACTGCTACCATGCAAGAGTTACAAACTCTGGGGTGCTGACAAGCTTATGGAGAAGGCAAGTAAAATCCTCACACAGACCAAGCCTAAGTGCCAGAGATGTTGTCTTCAGCATTAATGAGGGAAGGATTCCACAAACAAGTTTCCGAATGCCTCCCTCCTCAACTGATGTATTGCATCCCGGGTTTTGATTCCATATAGTTGTTGCTGTAAGAGGACATTCTGGATAGGAAAAGTGGTTGCTGTATAGTTGAACGCTGTGCAGCAGCCATACAAGTAATGCTTCATTCCACAGGCTTCTGTAACAGGAGGTGATAGAGCTTGTTTTGAAGATGGTACGACTGGTCGCCTCTTTTCATGGGCTTCTGAATCCATCATGTTGCTTAAAAATTTTCTTCTTCATGAAGGATTTCTTTAACCTGTGACACCATCTGGACTGATGGTAGCTTTCTGATATCTCCCTCAATTTCATCCATTGTTCACACCTGTTAAGTTCTCTCTTCTGGAGGCAATTGTGGTAACCGAATTTCTCAATGCCACCAGCGTCCGGTAGCCGCCTACCTGCCTGGTCATTACATATTTTAAAAATAAAATAATGTTAATAGAAATTTCTGAGACTTAAGATAATGGGGCAATCACTTCATAATATAGTATGTGACAAATAAACGTTAGTGTCTAGTCATTTTTTCCTCAGGGTTCTATAATTTTTTAACTCTATCAGTAAAAATAACTTTGTGCCTATACTACAAACACATTTTTCTGTAAGTCTTATTAGTATTACTATTGCACTAACTAAACTGTAACAATATTTCCATACATTATGAATATATACAAAAATAGACTTCAAACCATGTGATAGAGTATTTTAAAATCAGTAAGTTTTAGATATTAGTGAGACATAGTCAATAATAGTGGATGTAGTAAATTAATATATTTAATGATGCTCTCGGTACTGTAAAACATTTTTGTTTAACTTCTTTATAGAATGTTTAGATTTATTGTTACAATTTCATAAATTTGCTGATCAAAAAGATCTTTTAGAAGAAAGAGAAGCAGCAACTCTTCCCATTTTTTTGCCTGTCTTTGCATTATTAGTAATTATCTTTAATGAGCAGTTTCTTTGTAAAATTAAGTGCCCATTTGGGGAGAGTTAATTTTTATTAAACCAGATGAAAATATCCATCAATCTATTTAATGGCTCACAGTGTGTGGCTCCAGGCTGAAAACATGACCATATGACAGCACCGACGTCTTCAGGAGCAAACACTCTTCATGACTGTAATGGGACGTGGGTTCATCCCAAATGCAGAGACAGGGTGTGAGAGTTAATCTGAATATTAAATGTTAGCAAACATTCATTTTTTAAAAATTTAGCTATTTTAAGTTCTAGTGTTTTTTCCCTGCACCCAAATGATTGTTTGCATAGCCTAACTTTGGGTTTATTAACTTCATAAAGGTGTAACTTTCATGGGCCAATAAGACCAATAAGGACCATTCACCATCTAAGGCTCAGTGGGGTTATTTATATTTTGGGGAATCTTATAGCTTTCTTTTAAATTACCAATAGCATTGTATACAGAGCCTGTTTGGTTAATGCATTTACTCACTCAACAACTATTTCTCAAACCCGCTGTGTTTCAGACAATGTGCTAGGATTTAAAGAAGAATCAGATATAACCCCTGGCCTTAAGAAGTTTTCATTCTAGTGGGGAAGAGATAAATGAATATAATGCGGTTTGCTTAGCCCTGCTTGAGAGATAGTCCTGTACTGCCATGGAATTCATTTATTTCACAACTCTGTTCTGAGGTCAGCAGGACATTAATACCACCTCCATTACATAGATAAGAAAAGAGGTTAAGGGAATAATTCAAGGCCTCAACACTGTGCGATGACTGTCCTAGCCCAAGAGCTCAGGTGTCCTGATGTCTGGTCCAGCATCCTTTCCATTGTGCCTTACTCACTGCATGGATTTTCTCTACCTGGGTGTTTCTAAGATGTATGCTCTACCCTCCTTTTGAAATCCTGTATATTCTTTTCATTAGGATACAAATGAGGAAACAATAATAGAACCACGTTGATAATGGTGGTGGGCACATGGGATTCTTTAGACTACTTTGTTGATTTAAATATATATATATATATATAAAACATTTTAAAATAACCATCTTGCATAAAGCTTAATGATAGCTCTTCAAAGTTTAGCCAAGTCATCATGAAGAGCTAAGTTCAGATAAGAAGGTATCATTAAAGATCCCTCTTGTGCCAGCTGGAAAAACCTGTTAGGCTATTTTACATCTTATTTTTATGAGGATACAATGGGCATCATCCATATTCTCCAACATTTGTGTTGAATATTAGCCAGTGCATTATTAGCATATTTTCAGAAGTACTCAAGTTAGCCAGAATTTTTAAAAAGAATTGTTAATCACCTGAAAGAAATTGTAACCATTAATTAGCAGAGTGATTATAGTAATGAAATTACCATAAAATTTAAAAAGCATGAAAAGCATTTCAAAAGCATATTCTATAAATTAACTTCAAGAATTAAAGAGTAGTGATGAATTCCAATTAAAACCTAAAGTTCTATAAGTTTGAGTATAACCTTTTCTCATGACCTATTGCTTTATATTCTGTACAAGAGGGATTTTCAGGAGAGGATATTTCATTGGAAGTGTTTTAGCATCAAAACTTCCAAAACATCAATCTCTTCTACATTTTCTCACATCATTTGGGTGCATTCTTAAATCACCGGAAATGTTAAGTTGAGGTCATTATGATCTAGTGTGAAATAAATCACCACTGAAATAATTTTTTTCCAAAGCTTCATGAGCTTTTTATTGAAAGAAAGAATATCTGATAATGGAGAAGCCAAATGCCATCTTGCATTAGATTGATTTGGATTGAAGTAAACTATTAGCGCTCTCTGTTTCTTCCCCTACCCTTGCTCCAAAGGAAGCTTGGACCTTAATTAAGAAAACATTGAGGACAATGAAATGGACATAAAAATGTGGCTACCTCTGGGCTGTTCCATAGTAGCTAGCCTGTTGCAGCTAGAATTTCCCTATTTGACTGTTACTTATCTTTTCTCAACCAAAGTGTGTGAGTCTCATCAAGTTTCCTGTGTTCAAAATCTTGTCCTAAGACCAAATCCATGAAGAAAAATCAGGGCTCTCAAAGTATTTTGGTGTCAGAGTAGGGAAACCTTAAAGACCATCTCTTTTAACTGACATATTTCAGGTTAGGAAAGCACGTTCTGAGGGAAAATGCGCCTTTTGCCAAAACCTAGGACTAGAATTCAGGATTCTCTTATGTCAGGATAGTTTCTCCTCTCTTGTTGCTTTTCACTCCTCCATTTTACTAACCACTGAATGAATATTCCTTTAGTGCATGTATTTGTCAAAAAGACAGGACTGCAAATTCTTGGTTTTTATTCTTCCCTTTCAATTCCTCTCGCCTTTATTCGGATGTCATCATTGGATGTTGTTTTGTAGGCTTCTTGATAAGTGGAGAACAGCTTTTCCCCAACCCATCCCTGGCCTATCCACGGGAGAGTAACAAGGAGTAGCACAAAGGAAATTCTCTTCCTGTTTCTTTTATCCTCTTCACCCCTCAAACACACGAGTCACCATAACCAAAACCCTACATGTCAACAAAAATCTGATTTGACCAACCAATATTTTTTAAAGGGGTTAGCTACAAACTTTCTAAAGTTTCTTTAGAGAATGAGTGATGAGTGATTGGAAGCAGCAGAGCCATTGCAAACACAAGACAAGTCCACAATCTGATTGCAAATCGATGAACAAATAGGTTTATATTAGGTGTCTACAGACCTAATTTTGAGGGAAGTGGATTTGGCCCAACAGATAGGGCATCTGCCTACCACATGCGAGGTCCAGGGTTCAAACCCAGGGCCTCCTTGATCCTGTGGAGCTGACCCCTGCACAGAGATGATGTGCACAAGGAGTGCTGTGCCACGCAGGAGTGTCCCCCGTGTAGGGGAGCCCCCCACACAAGGAGTGTGCCCCATAAGGAGAGTGAAAAAAGCACAGCCTGCCCAGGAATGGTGCTGCACACATGGAGAGCTGACACAGCAAGGTGACGCAACAAAACAAGACTCAGATTCCGGGTGCCACTGACAAGAATACAAGTGGACACAGAAGAACACACAGGGAATGGACACAGAGAGCAGACAAGGGAGGAGGGGAAGAGGAGAGAAAAAAATAATAATAAAGACCTAATTTTGAAAGAACTATTCTACCTAGAGTAGTAGAAACAGAGATGCTTTCTGCTATTCCACTTCTTTAACTCACACATCTTTAATCCTCCCCCCAGACCCAATAACCCACAGCAACTTGAGATTCTTTTCAAGTTTTGCTTTCATGTCATTAAACCCATGTTAAGTAACTACTATCAGTAATCCTTACCCTCTGCCAGTGATGAGTATATGAGAATCCTAGACAGTCCCCTGTATACAAACTTCAGCATTCATGCCACAGTTAAATGCCATGATAAAACCATTACAAAATATTATTCTTTACCTTTTTCAGTTTTTATTTAAATGCACTCACCTCTAAGCTTCATATTCCATTACTGGCTTAATTTTCAAGAAAATTAAATAGCCCTCTTTGGTCCAGCAATCATTATTTGTAATAATTTAATTCCAATTCTTTCCATTACAACACTCATAAAACACATTTCATGATGTGCAGTCCTTTTAAAATATTAGCATGCACAAAATGTACTTTACCATTTTAATTAGCATGCCTGACATTCTGAATAGTTGGATATACTTTCAAGTAGTGTGAAATATTAGGAACATAAATAAATAAAATTAGGCTGTTTTTTTTTTTTGCATTTCATTAGGACTCAGACAATGGAAAGAAAGGGAAATTTCCATAAATTGATGTGTTGAATTTTTAAGTTCTTTTTTTAATTGAAGCCTGTAATTTTCCATCCTGAATATTCCCTTGAGGAAATGATTTACCTATTTCTTAATAAACACCAGACAGAGAACTATAGACAACAAGAAAGGAGCAAGGTTGTGTGTGTGTGTATCTATGGGTCTGTGTGTCTGTGTGTATTTGGAATGACCTCTATCCAATAGGAGAGGTCTGCTTTAACTGATGGTGGAAATGATGGCATGACACGTGTTCAGCTTCTTAAGGCTCCCTGCAGAGCTGCTGCTGCTGCCTGGTGCTGGGATTGTGGAGAGACATTGGAGACTGGGGGCCTTGCTGTCCTCAGCTGGGGGAGAGAGGCAAACTCCACCTCAGGGAAGGAAGGCCTGTCCAAAGCCAGCAACTCTTTCTGGAAGAACCTAAGGAGAAGCTTATTGGCAGGGAAGTCTGGATTCCCAACCCCAGAACCACAAGGCAGAATCTAGAGATTCCGACCCACATATATGAAGAGACATGGAGATGGATAGTCACCTCGTTGTTTGCAATTATTAAAAATTGGAAGCAACTTTAGTGTTCATCAAGGGGAAAGTAGAAAAAATACAGAAAAAAAAAGTAAATTCATGCTGCATGTTTCAAGGTAGATAAATATCAAATATATTACATTAAAAATGCAAATTTCTAGAGTACATAAAGCATGGCATTATTTATATAATGCCACAATGCCACATAAGTAAAGTGGCACTGTACAGATTGGTATGGAACAGGTAAATAACTAATAAAAAATGGTGATTACTTCTGGGAAAGGTGATGGTGAACATAATTTAGGAGGACTCTGGATAGTTTGCATCTGTATCTACAGTGTGTTTGGCTCTTTAATAATGTAACTAAAAAACACATGATGAAATATTATTATTTATTAGAGTTGAGTGGTAGTTGAAATAGTGCTTGTTATATTAATCACTATTACTTTTTGTGAATACTTGAGTAATTCCAGAGCTCACTCTCCCTCCTTGCCAGTGGTTGTAACCTGAGCACTTATTTGGCATCTCTTAACCTCCCCTCTCTCACTGAGTATCTTCTACAGTTTCCTTTTGAGGATAGAGGTAATGAATGTAAAGTGCCTGTCTTTTGAAGGTCCTCAGTAACGGTCACTATTTTTCTTGTTGTGTCCCCCCATATAGTACACATTTGTTAAATGAAAATCAGTCATATCGGGCAACTGAAAATGTATCCCTATTTTTCACATGAATTCTCTCATTCTTTCTCCAATGCTTCAAGGTTTAGTTATTTCAGTTTTATAGATAAGGAAAGAGAGGTTCAGATAAATGAAAATACTTGTTCAAGGTTATCCATCCTCATAAACTGAGAAGATAATGAAATCTTAGATTAAAATACAAGCAGTGTAGCATGCAGATTAATGGGGGAGGGAAGACATGTCCCTGTTTGTCATTTGCCAAGGACAGATTCCTTTTATACTTGTTGTCCTACATAACTATTAATAGCACCCCCCTTCAGTCTCAAAAGTTCATGGTTTAAATGATAAATTATACTTCACCCTACAGATTCAGTAAAGCAGTACACCAGGTCTATTCATGCCGAGGAAAACCTGCTAAGTTTCATCTTATTATGGTGGCAGTATTTTATAAACACTCTTAACAAAATAGAGTTAATAAGAAAAGAGAAGAAGGAGGAGGAGGAATAGAAGAAGATGCAAAACTTTGTCTTGGGACTTTGTGAGAGATTCAGATGCCCTTGAGAGCAAAATTTGGGGAGAGGTGATGGGTTTTTGTAAATTCTTAAGGAACTATCATGCTAAAGAAGATTCAGACTAATTCTATTTGGTTTCATGAGCAAAATGAAGACCACTGGCTGGCCATTAGAAAAACACAAATTTCTTTGCAGTATAAAGAACATTCTAGTAATTAGAATAGTCAGATAATCATTTCTTCCTTCTGGTGAGTCTCTTCCATTTTCTAAGTACATGAGCACAACATCTGCAGGTAGAGATGGTTTTACTGGTTCCTGTCCGAAACAAATGCTGTGACTGTTTTCTTGTTACTGAATGTCTTGGCTAAAACCTCTAGTAAAATGAATAATAAAAGTAGTGTCATCAAACAAGAAAAAATTAAAAATAAAAATAAAATTTTTAAAAAGTAGCATCATTGGATATCCTTGCCTTGTTTCTGATTTTAGCAGAAACACATTCAGTGTCTCACAATTATGTAAGAGAATTTTTTTTTGTTTTTATTAAAAAATGGATGCATAATTGGTTGACTGTCCTCTCAATATCTATCAAGAGAATCATAATAATTTTCTTTGTAGAATGATATGAAATATATCTTAATATTGAGCCAACCTTTGCAATCCTGGAACAAACCCAACATGCTCATGATGCATTGTTTTGTAATGTACTGTGGTATAATATTGGATTCTCTTTGCTCATATTTTATTCAGAATTTTTTATGTAGGCATTCATAACTTAGATTGGTCTGTAGTGTTCTTTTTATAAAGTAATCTTTGTCAGGTTTGAGTTTCACTGTTGTAGTTAGTTACTAACAAAAGACCTTTGGAATTTTTCTTCCCCTTTCTTTGGTTGAAAAAGCTTAAAGAGCACTGGCATTATCTGGCCATTGAAAATTGCACAGAATTATACTGTTAAACTGGGCCGAGTGTTGCTAGGAGGTTGCTAGATATTTTGTGTAGTTTTTCCATGAAAATTAGTCTGTATATACTTTTAATCTATAATATCGGGTCACTTTTAGTAAACTACAATTTTAAACATATTTCTAAATATTCAATGTTCTTAAGCTACTGTAAATAGTAAAGTCTTGAATTTTGATTTTCGATTGTGATTTGTATTTTTTCTATTTAGTAGTTTCACTTGTTTTTATTCGATCCCTTAGTATGCTGTAGATATACAACCATACATCCTGTGAACAAATAGTTTTGCTATGTCTTTTCTAATCCATATGCATTTTAATTATTTAATTAAATTCTAAGAATATTGCTGAGAGTGGGCATGCTTGTTCTAATTTTAGGGTGAGACTATATACTTTTTCTATAAACTATAAAGGTAAGTGTAGGATTTTCATTGATACCCTTTATTAGGTAGAGAATGTTCTTGTTTATTCTTCGTTTGCCAAGAGTTTTTACTTTGAATAGCTGTTGAATGTTGTCAAATGGTTTTTTGTATCTATAAGGATTGTCATATGGATTTTCTCCTCTATTCTGACAATATGTAATTTGCATAGTTTAATTTTTGAATATTAAACCAACTGTACATTCTTGGTTGCTATATTTGATCTCCTAATATTTTAGTAAGGAGTTATGCATCCAAGTTCCTGAGGGTTATTGGTCCATAGTTTAGTTTCTTGGAAGGTCTTTTTGTATGGATTTGATCTCTTTGTAATGCTGTCCTTGTATTTTACTTTGTGAAATATGTTGCAAAGTATTAACAGACTTTTTTAGCAAATGGTTTTATTTCTTGCTTAAGTGTTTAATAAAATTTACCATTGAAGTCATCTGGTTCTGGAGTTTTCATTGTCAGGAGATTAAGTAAAAATTCAACATATTTCCTAGATATAGGCTATTCATATTTCCATTTTTTTATTAGGCAGTTTTGGTAATTTGTATCTTTCATGGAATTTGCCATTTCATAGAGGTTGTTGGGCATATTGGCATGCATTTATTCATAAATTCCTAGTGAGAGAGCAGTGATGAAATTTCTTTAAAAAATATGGATTTATTTATTCTTTCAACTACACAACTTTTGTTGTTTTTTGTATTTTAAAACTCTGCTATCATTTACATAAAAATTTAGATTTGCTATGTTTTCTTGAAGGAATGACCCATTTTTCTCAATGAAAGCCAGTTTTTAAAATTCCTGCTAATAGTCTTTGTTCTGAAATTGACTTTGTCCAACAGCCAATCCAGCTTCATTGTGCTGAGGGATGCATAGTACAGGCCCCTGCTCTTTCTCCAGAAAGTCCCTCAAGAAGGGCTTGTAGTACAGTATTTCCTGAGCCATGATACTTGAAATATTGCCTGTCTTAGTCTTAGAGGCCAGGTGGCAAACAATGGTGGGTAAGAGCATAGAGCCACATCTTGGGTTTCAATCTAAGTCCCATCTCTTTTTACCTTGATCAGGTCACTTTTTATTTTATTTTTATTAAAGGAGTTATAGGTTTATCAAAAAATCATACAGAAAGCAGTTTCCATATACCTCTCCTTATATGCACAGTGTTCTCCATTATTAGCACTTTGCATTACTGTGGTTGGTACCTTTTTAACAACTGAGGAAACAATTATTCCTATAATTATACCATTAACTATAGTCTGTATTTTATATGAATATTTACTATTTGTGTTGTGTGGTCCTATGTTGTTGTTGTTGTTTTGTATTTATTTATTTTTTTAATGTTACATTAAAAAAATATGAGGTCCCAATATACTCCCACCCCCCTCACCCCACTTCTCCCCCATAACAACCTCCTCCATCATTATGAGACATTCATTGCACTTGGTGAATACATCTCTGAGCACTGCTGCACCTCATGGTCAATGGTCCATATCATAGCCCACACTCTCCCACAGTCCACCCAGTGGGCCATGGGAAAACATGCAATGTCTGGTAACTGTTCCCACAGCACCACCCAGGACAACTCCAACCCCTGAAAATGCTCCTACATCACATCTCTTCCTCCCACTCCCTACCTCCAGCAGCCACCATGGCCACTTTCTCCACACCAATGCCACATTTTCTTCGATTACTAATCACAATAGTTCATGAATAGAATATCAGTAAGTCCACTCTAATCCATACTCTATTCCTCCATCCTGTGGACCTTAGAATGGTTGTGTCCACTCCACATCTATGTCAAGAGGGGGCTTAGATTCCACATGGATGCTGGATGCAGGCTCCCTGGCATGGTGGTTGACCTTCTTCACCTCCCTGTTAGCTGAGTGGGGTAAGTCCAATAAACCAGAGTGTAGGAGCTGAAGTCTGTTGAGGCTCAGGGCCTGGCTATCATATTGTCAGTCCAGAGATTCAGGTCCCCTGGGTATACACTAAACCCCAGCACCAATTATAGATCCGTTAAAAGTAACAGGAGAGGCTTATGGACAAAGATCACATCTGAGTTCCGCTCCATCACACAGAAACACAAACTCCAAAGTACGGCCAACTGGCATGGCACTGAACTCCATCTGCCATGACCAGAGAACCTGTGGGTCTCTGTAGCCCTCAGAAGAACCAATACCTGGGGTTGTATCTACTTTATTTGTCTCTGGGACTCTGCTGAGGTGTGCATAAGGGTGTTGTTGTTTTTTAATACAAAACAAAAAGAACTGAAGAGATTAGAATCTAGGTTGCCTCTCTTAATAAACCTCTTTTAAAAATTTGAATTACAGGGAAGCTGTTGTGGCTCAGGCAATTGCGCTCCCGATTACCATATGGAGGACCTGGGTTTCATCCCCAGGACCATAAAAAAGGAAAAAGATGTCCTGGGTGGGGCACAGAGAGCCCTGCACAGGGAAGCACCAAAAAAAGATGATGATGCAACCAGATAAAACCAACCAACCAAGAAACAAATGCAAAAATTGAATTACAACTAAAATTTCAAGAGTGTATTGATGTTTACAGAGAAGTTATCTCATCTGTTCTTACTGTTATCTCTATAAGGTAGTTAGGAGAAATTTAATTTTAGCTCTACTTTATAGAGAGGACAACAGAGAATTAGCCATTTTAATTATCTTGCCTATGGTTAGATTAGAAAGCAAAAAATGCAGTTGACATATATATACATATAATTATTATTATAGAAGTTATATACTTACAAAACAATGAAAAATTCCAACCTATCTATTTTGATCTATGGGAAGTAATAGCTTTGTAAAAAGAGGAGAAATTGTCTACACTGAGGACTGACTCAGTACCACATTGAATCAAAGAGAGTCAAGTGTGTATGCATTCATGTGAGTATGTTGTGTGTGTGTATGTGTGTGAAAGAGAGAGAATAAGAGAGAGAGGTAGGGAAGGAGAAGGAGAAAATTGTGTGGTGTTTGAGAGGGAGTTTGGATAAGCCAGATTTCAAAGCCTCAAAAATGCATTCTAATTTATAACATTTATGTTTAGTTTTAGTTTTAATAAAAGAGAACCATGGCCTTAGCAACAATAATATAGATTCTCAATGCCCATCTTCCATATAGATTCCTTTTTCATTTTAAAGAGTTATTATCTCAAGTGAGACTTTACTAAGGGTCTGGTATGTTTTCTTTATTTTTCTGGGTGTGATTGAAAATATAAAAAGTTTAGAGGATGTTTTGATCATTATAGATATATTTATTCCTCCAGATGTATTTATGTAGATTGTGAACATTAATGAGAGGGGAGAAAAGTAAGAATCCTAGTCAATGAATTATTTCGCTCTGATTCCACTGATCTGCTGGTGTTTGTTAGCCTGTTCCATGGAATGTTTACTACATGCATGAGCACCTTAAATTACGATGTTGGTTTATAATTACAAATCCAGATGAAATGGATGTTACCTTACATTATCCATGATGTATAGAGCAGCATAAACAGGACAAGTAGCTCCATGATTTCATTTAGTTTATAATCATTTTGATCATCTAGGTCCTCTTGACATTTCTGGTGAAGTGGTTCTCAACCCCAGCTGCACATTATTATCCCTGGGGAAGCAATTTCAGTGTAGCAATGTCACGCCTTATTCCTAGAGATTCTGGGTGCTTTGTCCGTGGTGGGTCCCATGCACTGTCCCTTTAGTAGCCTTCTCGGGTGCTTCTCATAGACAGACTTGATGAACCTACAGCTCTTCTGCAGAAGGGTCATTGTACTAAAGAGAAAAGCAAAGACAACAAAAAAGACCTTTCCACCCTGCTGCCTGCAAGAGCACATGAGTTTATATTTAATGCCATTGCTCAATCGCAATGCAGGAGATATTTCAATAGAGGTTTAGTGTTGGAATAAAGGACATCAGATTTATTTCTATTTAATTTTTAAATAAGAGAGGAAAAAGCTTTGCACATTTGTGGAGAAATAATGTATAGAAAGAGAAAAGTACACTATGAGAGGAGAAAGAATTATTTTCAGGATATAAGAGGATATGACAATGAAGATACAAGTCAAAACAGTTCTATAATTAGTACACATTCTTTTTATTATTAGATTATTCAAAGTCCCTTCATAAAGGAAATTATCTCATAATAATGTGTTCATCTTTTGAAGGAGTACTTTAAACAAGCTTGCTGTCTGCAAAATATACAAGCAACCAAGCTAGCCAACTACACCTTCTACAAAACTGTACCTCCAAGTATTTAGAATTATGATTTCACACATTTCTTTTTAATGGAATCATGGTGAAGCTCAGGGGGGCAAAGAATTCCTAAAGAACAGGCAAAGAATTACGCAGACATTTAATACTGACGATGACGTGGCTCTGAAAAAGCACCAATCAACATGAGCAACTTTTTAGAAACGAGTAAACCCAGCATAACCCAGCATCAGGAAATCTTTTCCACTTGTGATCCATTTCCTCCACTCAAAGTAGTCCACATGTAATTGTTGCTTTGAACGAATGGCTATATCTAAGCTATCATTGTAGGGCAAGACCATTCATTCCTTCAAGTTACAATTTTTTAAAGAATATTGTCATTAAACTATTGTGAGCTTTTCTTTACATTGCTACTTTTAGAAAATGGTTCTATTGATGGGTTCTGCATTTGAACCCTTTAACAAATAATGCATGGTATTTAATAAGGCATATAAAGCCTTCTCTCAGATTGTATCTATCCACTGAAAAATGAAGTACTGTTCCTGTGCCATCCACAGGATAACATGCCCAGATCAATGCTGCTCAGACATTTACTGTCGTAAAGATTCATGCTACAAATATCTGGCTTTCTATTCCTATGTATAGGTGCTTTCTCAGGCTAGCATAAAGAGAAAGGAATTAGTTAGCCATTGTGTTTTGTATGTTTCTTTTATATTATACCACATAAAATTTAGAGTATTCAGAAAAAAAAATCTCAACCAAAAACAACACTCATATTTAGGTCTTATTCATTTACATTATTTGTTTAAGCTGATCATATAAAACAGCTCATTTTCCTTCTATTTTGTTCTGAGAAGACGTATGTTTAGAGAATATAATAAATCATTGTATATCCCAAATTTTGGTGGTCAAATTGAGAATGCATCCATGGGAATAGCTAAGATCAGATTATCTTATGGCAGAATCAAATGCATATAAGAAAAGCAAAAGCTGATTTTCTGATCAATGATTTAGTAGGGTTGTAAAAAATAGCAAGTTTCATGTATACTAATACAAAATAGAGCAAATGATCAGAGACCATAGCACTTCTTCCACCAGGCTTATGGTGCATTTTCTTTGTGATGCAGTGGAGTAGCTAGGAAGTATGGGCAGGGAACTAAAATGAGCTGTGACAAACTTGTCAGGCTGCATTTTACAGCTTCCTTTCTGGTCTGCCATTTGAGTTGACCCGGCCAAATACAGTTTTCTTAGGCTTTATCTTCAGAGAATTAAAGAATGGTAAGCACGTTTACACAAAGATGCTGGCTAGAAAGTGGTTTTTTCTTTATATCAGCCTATCTGCAGACTACACAAACCTTATCTAGAAAGAGCTGTGCAGGGATAATTCAGTCTAAACATGACATTCTTGTATTTCAACACTTGGAACATTTTTGACAACAGAAGATTGAAAAACAACAACAAAAAATGTTTTTTTCTGGAAAATGATTCAGAGTAATGCCAAAATTCCCATTTCTATTATGGAAGCAGTCTTAGTAGAAAGGTTTTATTTACTCTTTTAAAAATTTTCTTCATGTGTTCTAAGGGAGAAAAAAAGCTGAGCTAGATATATTCATGCAGTATCTTCATCAACTTGTAAAGTGTAAGGCCCTTAGAAGAATACCTGGCTGGGAATAAGGGCTCAGGCAAAATTGGCAGCTATTAGTATGTTACAGTCATTTGAAATCAGCAGTTTGATGGATGAGGGTGGGATGGAGAGAAGAGTAGTTTAATTCTGGAGTAATAGACCCTGCCCAAAGAGGGACACATTTTGGATTCATACAAATTCATACAAATCAAAAACAACTGGGGAACCACAGATAGGATTGGCCCACGCTTGACTCAAATCCACAATCCATTTTCTGATTTTTCCTGGATCCATTTGTTTTTCTAGCTGAATTCTTGCTTAGAAAGCAGGAAAGAAACTTACTACAGTCCAATTAATGTCCTCTTAATTATACTTGAAGTAAAGGTATCCTTCTCAATGAAATAAACATTTTTACAGGATAGCACAAAAACAAAAAAATAATGATTTGAAGGGAAGTGAAAAATGTCTTAAAATGTTGAAGCAATAAAAAGGCCATCGCCCAATCATCTTGGAGAAGCCTGGAAGCAGATGTGCAAACAAGACTGATTTAAGAAAAGACTGTGGTTGGAAGCTCAGTAATTTCTACTGAGGATGGCTGGTAGCAACACCACCACTGAATACTGGAGGGGCTATGTGCCTATGCAATTTCAAATTAAATATATCTTTAAGGAAAAAAAACCCCACACTTTTTCAAATCCTTAAATTGGTGAGGAAATATGACAGAGTTTGTGTTTTCTAGGTTCCAGGGTCTGTCTTGGAGATACAGTTCAATGTAAGACATCCAGACATTTTCAGATCCATTCAGTGTGTGATGTGGATGGGCCAAATGGTAGACTGGGACAAAATTTTGGGTATCTGGGTTATCCTGAACAGTGCAGGGTGTGTGGTTTGTGAGCCAATTACTGTTGCTTCCATGCAATGACAAAAGTATTGTGGGGTGATTGGCTATCAGTCTCTTCCTAAGAAATCATTATCATTCGTGCTTATGTCTTGCTTGTCAGCTTGACATATATTTAGCTTCCTGACTTTTCCCAGATATGAACTGCAATTGATTCAGCTTTTAGGAAATCTCTGAGAACATCAGGGTGTATGGATGGATGGTGTGTGTGTTTATGTATATAGGTAGATATAGATACATGGTTATAGTTACATGTATATGTATAGGTATATGTATGTGTATATGTATGTGTGTGTGTGTTTTCCAGTTCATGCCACCCATTTCTACACTGGAATATTTACCTGCTATAATAATAGCTAATACAGCTCTCCAAAGTGCCCTTTTCTGTATCCCTGGGAGTGGTTTACATGACATGACTCTTAAAGGGAAGTATGTTTTTTTCTTGACCTAGATACTAAATCTCTGGTTGGATTTGATAATAATACCATTCCCACCTGACAGTGATGATTAAATCCCTAATATACTATCTGATATGTTTGCTGCTTTAGTGGCACTCACACAGAGCCTGTATTATAAAATTATGTTGCTAAAAGGATGTCCAATTTAAGCAGACCGTGCGAAGAGCCCACCAGCTTCTGTTTATTAATTTAGGATGTACTTCCATTTAGGGGCCCTGATATTTGCCACAGGACCTTTATTGTTCACCTAATGATTACCAGTTTACACAGGGTTATTAGTTGCCAAACACAGTAGCCAATTCTGGTTAATGTAAACAGAAAAATATATATATATTGGAAGGTTTTTGAATAAATCATAGAATTTACTTGAAGCCTGGAGCATCACATTTGGGAGATATCCAAAGAAGGAAATGCTGCCAAAGGAATGGTCTGCTTAGGATGCCACCCTTAAACTCTTCCTGCTAAGTAATTGGAATCTGAAGTCCCAGGACGCCTGCTGCAGTGCAACAAGCCTGACTCCATTCTGACCTTTGAAAATCTTCTCTAACTTGCCCTCTGCACCTTGGTTTCATTCTCTTACATTTATCTCATTATCTAGCCCTGGTCCAATTACCTTCCCATTCACTGACCAACGATTTCATGCAATCTAACTCCTCAAACTTCTGATGTCATCCTACCTGCTATTCTTATCTGATGTCCTGGCCTCAAATTTCACTGGTTAAACAAAGAAGAAAAAAAAAGAAAGGAGAGAACCAATCAGATGAGAAAACAGATTCTCTCCTCATTCAATCTACCAATGTACTTGCACAGGAAGCCACAGAACCCGCCTTCTTTCCTCTCTTGATGGTTGGGTGTTATTTTTTCCTTCTGTTTATACTTATACTTTGTCTATACTTCCTGTATCTGCTTAATCTCTTCACATGTCTTCTGAATTCTGTCCAATGAGGTTTTCCTCTCCATGGAGAGGAGATTAAACTATTGTTTTCCTGTTTCCTAAGGATCTAATCCAATCGCCAATAATCTGTTCTCATCTTGCTGCCCTTATCCACATCATTAAACTAAGATGAACAGACCTTGCCCTGTTTTCTTCATTTAGCTTTGATTATTCCCCTACTTACTGGCCATTCTACCTCTTTTACTAAACTCTAAATATTGTAATGTCCCAGCTCTTGGTCCTATCTTCTCTACCTACTCTTCCTTCCTTGGAAATCTCATCCAGTCTATGCCAGCGTGTTCCATTTGCTCATCTTCAGCCTTAATCTTCCCATATCATCTTACCTTAATAATATCTACTTCAGGCCACCCCTGGCTCTGATAAAACCCTATTAGTTTTTCTTGATTTTCTCCTTTTAGTCACATTCTAAACTGAAAAAGTTAAGGAAAGTAAATATTGTAACTACCTTTAAAATATATTAATAACCTTACCACAGCTGACCACTTCCTTTACTACCACTTCTGACCAAGCCACCTGCATCTCCCAACCTAGAAGCTCCAATAGCCTTCTAATAGCATCCCCTTGTTTCCATCCTCGCCCCAGGGCAGAAGACGCTACACTGCAGTCTGAGAGCTCTTTAAAAATGGTAAGTCATATCATGCCAATTGTGAGTCCAAAATCTTCTAATTGCTTCTTATATCGCTTGCGTTAAAATAAAGATCTTCACAGGTCTAAAAGTCCTCTGACGTGTCGTCTCCTGAAAGCTCCCATCTTGCCCTCTGTCATTTTCCCTATCACTCCACTGAAACCACACAGGCCTCACTACTACTCACAGCATGTCCACCCTACCTCTAGGACAGCATCATTACACAGCCTCTTCTGGAAAACTTCTGACCTTCTCCCACCTGCTCCCCAACCCTATTCCAGATACCAGCAGGATGTTCTCCCTTGTTTCCTTCAGGTCTTCGCACAAATGCTATCTTGGCAGGTGAACCTTCCCTGAAGAACCTTTCCAGAATGTAGCACCCTGCCCACCTCGACTGGCATTCTTTGTCCTCCTACCCTGTTTGTTCCTTCTTAGGAGAGACCACCCCTACCTGACATATAGAAGATGAACTCCCTGAGAGCAGAGCTTTTATCACAACTTCCTTATTCCTGTACTTTCTTCACTGTGCCAAGAACATCGAATGGATAAACATTTATAAAATAAATGATGGTGGGCTGCCAAATCAATGTATGTTAATCATACGAATGCAGCATTGAAAAAAATCTTTCCTTATTAATAGTTTTCAACTGAACAAATACTGAAAGAAGCTGGGAACTCAAAACTATGTTCATGTAGTCAAGTAGGGAGACATTTAAGTTAATGTTAAACTTGAGCTATTAGCACGTTTCAGCAGCATGCTTTAAGGACTAGAGATTCTTTGCATATCACATTGAAAAATCTAGTTATCTGCACTAATCTTATGCTGTGAGCACTTATTGAACCAAGAATGCTTCATGATGCAGAAATAAATGTCTCATTGTTATTTGATATGGTTCAAGGATTATCTCCCCAAATAAATAAGCCCTTCAGGCTTTTTTATGTTTTGTTTTTCAGAATCCTGAAGGACTTTCAAAAACTTGCAGTTACAGAGTTCTAAACTGAGGGAATTTAAAGCAGTAATGAAGAAAGAGAGGTGAAGAATAAATAAATTATGCTATTAAGCATAATTATTCACACGTGTTGAAACCACATAATGCAGATGACTCTGTGTATGGAGTTTAAAAGGCCACCAGAAAATCATTTGATTAAGTAAATATTCTTGCATATCTAGTAGTTTAGTTTTTGTGCTAAATACTGAAAGAATATTATACTTAAATAAGTAGCCCTGGGAAATGGCAAGGATCCAGGCATGTGCTAAATGCTGGAATGACACAAAGGGATTAAAACGAAACAACATATTTTTAAACTATAAATTCATATGAAAGACAAGAAGACCCTGTTCTTAAGGAATTGCACACTAGTGAGAAAGACATATGGCATAAACTTCTGTTAATATAGGAGATCATGAGCTCAATGAGAGCGTTAAAAGACTATGGCAGACAAGGAAGCATGAGATCAATTCTAAAAACATGATCAGGGAAGGCTTCAAGGAGGAAATAACATCTCTTTTTGACAAGCAGATACAGGAATTTTATAGGTGGACATGTATGAGGTAGGAATTGAATAAGGGAAAAAGGAAAGGAAAATTTGAGAGCATGTCTTTTAGGATCATGAAAGCTGTTATAACAAAGAACATATTATAATGGAAGAAACCTTTATCTGCAATACCCAGCTTATTTACTTTTCATTATATATATGTATTTGCAATGCATATTTAATAAATCTACCATGTAATATATGTTATATCTATTACATATATTTAATACATATACATGTGTATTAGTCAGCCAAAGGGGTGCTAATACAAAATACAAGAAACTGGTTGGTTTTTATAAAGGGTATTTATTTGGGGTAGGAGCTTACAGATACCAGGCCATAAAACATAAGTTACTTCCCTCACCAAAGTGTATTTGGAGCAAGATGGCTGCCGACATCTGCGAGGCTTCCTAGGTTCCTACATTCCTGGGGCTTGCTTTCCTCTGGCTTCAGGGCTCCTTTCTTCCTGGGGCTGGCTTTTCTTTCCTCTGCGGGTTTACTTCCTGGAGTTCCAGCTTAAGTGTTTGGCATCGAACTCCTACATCAAAACTTCAACATCAGAAACCCCAACTCTGTCCTTTGCCAGGCCTTTTATTTGTGAGACCCCACCCCCCAAGAGGTGGGGACACCACGCCCTAATCATAACTCAATCGTGCCCAGGTACAGATCAGATTACAAGCATAATCCAATATTCCTTTTTGGAATTCATCAATAATATTAAACTGCTACAATATGTATTATATGCAAATATATGATATGCATGTATGCATTCACATATCTGTATGTATGTATGATGAACTACTTTATTTGAGGACCCTTTCTAGAAGAGACAATTTATAAGAGAGTAGTCAGAGAGAATGTCTTTTTTCAAACATGTAACAAAATCACTTCATTTTCAAGTGTCAGGGAAGGAAATGATTTTGTGAAGATTACCAAATACCTAATTTATTTCAGGCCACACCCTCCCCCAATAGTCCAACAAATTATATACTGCACTGGGTTAGTTAGTCAAGAAGTCCAATAGGGTTTTGCATTAAATGTGCTTAAGCATTGAGCTAGGTTAATCTTGGCTTACTAGTAAGAGAAATATGATGGCAAGTGCCTAAAGATTTTATTGTAGTGCTATTAAGGAAGGATTGCACTCAACATTAAACCTATATTTAATAAAGTTATTATTATTATTACTATTATTATTTTAATGTTCGGAAAGATGTATTGCTGTTTCAAGAGTTATCACCTAAACATAGCTTGTAAATGTAAATGAAAACTCTTTAGCTTTTCAAGAGAAAACGTGTCTTCTATGTACAATTAATTTATATATTTATTCAACTATAATTTATTGAGTACCTGCTATTGTAAGACCCAGTGTTCCATAAATTAAATGTCACATTTGGAATAGGGCCCATGAAAAACTTCCTGAAAAAAGCCCTAGACATGTTGCTAGACATGACCAGTAAGGATTCAAGAAAATTCACATTAATTAACAATGGTTTGGAATAGTTTACCCATAATAGTAGAGGAAAAATGTTGTATCCAATCTGGCAAAGATATGAGGAAATGGGCACTCTAACATAAAATGTACTGGATTTAAAAACCCACAGCAATTTTTGAAGTAATTTGATTGTATCTCTTAAGATTTATATGCACATAACCTTTGACACATTTTCAAGAATATAGCCTAAGAGAATATTTTTAGTATAAAGTATTATGGGATATATTATAGTTATAAAAATAATGAGTTAGATGAATCTACATATTTTCATCTTGCTTTTTCAACAAGTATGGCAATTTGAAATGAATTCTTTGTTAACAAGTCAAACTTCATATGTCTCTCTATTGTTTATTTTCTTTTATTTATTCCTTACCTCCATCAATTCATAGTGCTTTTCTTTAGAAACAAATAGATTCAAAGTGCCTTGATTTTAACCTGAAGAGATAGAGACGTGATTTTTTTGTCAAACACCTACATAAAGTAAAGAAGAATAATCATACTTGCCTGGGTCTTTGAGAAAATTAAAACTTAAAACTCTGGCACTAATAAAAAGCTTCTATTCAAAACTTGGCTCATTTTCTCTTCAAGTCATTTCCTGCTGAATCTAGTTCTTTTTCTTGCCATATTTTTTAATGGACCGACTTTCTTTGTTAGATTTATTAGGGAGCACTCGTGATTCACCCACAGTGAATACTGATAGGTAACAGACTAACTTAACAAAGCTAATTGACAGGAGTTTTAATTATGATTATAAACATTTTCATAGAACAAATGGCAAACAACAAATTATTCTTGTTAGATTAATTTTTACTTAAAAGCCTTAAAAGTAAATATGTTACAATTCAAGAGAGTGGAAGGCCAGGCCATCTGTGGCAATCTACTATCCTGTAACCTACTGTGAATGAGATTTATGAATTTTGGATGCTGCCAAGACAAGAGAGTGCCAAAAGAAAGATTTTCTGCATTAGCTTTTCTATTTTTGACTCTTTCGTAGGAGTGATATCTCTTGTTAAGAGGTAAAACTTGTAAATACATCGTTCTCAAAGAAAATTTTTAATGTGTTCATATCTTTCCCCTTGTTGATCCTCTTCACATTTTTATTCTTTCAGAACACTATCAACACTAATTCAGTAATATTATTGAATTTGTCTTTTGACAATACATAATCTATTTCTGAAGTTTCATGAGCAGCATTGAAAATATTTCTGAGATGTGAAAAAAGGATGAAATTTTTCATTGACGTTAAATCAATTCAACTAATTTAATTTGATTAAAGATTAAGAGATACATCTAAAATATGGAAATACAGTAGAGGCATTTCAGATGGCTCTTCAGGGCAGTCCTTAGGAGATCGAGAGTTCATGGAATTTTCCAGCTTTTGTCCTATTGCACTCCATTTAAGTTTGTCCACTGTCCTGTTCTATTGTCACATTTATTGTTGTCCATGAGAAAAGAAACATGATACAGGTTGGAAAACAGAACAAGGGCATGGACCTCAGTCACCTTGGCAACAATTTGTAGATTTAACCAGCGTCATTCAGAACACAGAACATATGGCTGAATTATCTAGCTGATAATTCATCTTTTAGAAGAAAAAAGGCAACGACAGGAGAGAAACAGTTACGAGAATGTACTTTATTCCAATATGAAAAAATTACATTGCAGAAGTAGGAGTAATAGAAATTTCGGAGAAAAGAAAATCTTAAATATAGAAATAAAAAGTAATAAAATTTACAGATGAATTCATCTGTTCATCATGAAAAAAGGCTACATTACACCAAAATGAGCAATTTTATAGGAACAAATGCAATTACCATATATGTAGAGTATAAAGAAAAATATGCAGGACTTGATCTAATAGTAGTACATGTATTTTTATTTTTTAAGCTGAAGTTTCTTTTAAGTCAATTGTGGAAAATGACTTAAAAAGTCAAATGTAGTCTCAGTCTGGACTGATGAGTCATGAAGACAGGGGCAATGGAGGGATGGCGGTACATGACAGCATGGAAAGCATCCTGGGGAAATGGCCTAGTTTCATTCTGATCAAGTTCAAAAAGTAAACCGAGGACTAGTATACACAAAGGGCAGGGAGCCCTATTGGACACTTTGTCAGGAAAACATACCTCATACCTTAGATGGTGTTCAACAGCGAATGACTTGCCCAGTGGGTCCCTGTAGCCTGACTGCTGAAGGGCTTATATAGGGTCTAAGACCACATGGCTTTTAGGTTCTCAGGCACAAGGTAGGAGGAAGTAGGTAATATTGTTGAGTGGTAACTATATACCTATGTCATGAAATTGTAGAAATGGTGGAGGGAGAGTATTTCATCTGTTTCATGGATGAAGAAACTAAGGTTCAGAGAAGCTCATTAAAGTTCACGTCTTCTTAGTAGATGCTTGCAGAGCTCCACATAGGGCCAGTGTGGTATATCACTTCCAACTACGAATATCTGCATTGATATCCTTAAGGTCTTGACCAGAAATGATGGGGGATTAATAGCCTTGGGGGCAAAGTTCAACCAGTAGAGCTCATCAGAAACTCAGCTGCTTCATGTCTGGGTGGGAGAATCTGAGGTATACTCTGTGCATGATTACCGAGTACTTCCCTGCCGGGAACTGGCTCATCTCCAATACCCACCTTGATAGTTGGTTTAATAGGACGCCCTTTACTTGTTGTCTTCCCTACTCCATTACCAGTGACCCATGTACAGGCGTATCTTGGAGACATTGTGGATTCATTTCCAGACCACCTCGATGAAGCAAATATCAAAATAAAATTTTAGTTATCTTAGCTACATCATCCGGATAACCTACTGCAACTTCCACATCAATACTTGTTGCTTCACTTTTATGTGATGGAGACAGCTTCTTTTTTAAAACCTCAAGGACCAATTTCTTCTGCCTTCATACTTTTCTTCTTCATCTTCCTCACTTCTCTCAGTTTTCAAAGAATTGAAGTCCCTTGTTCTGGATGGGGCTTTGGCTGAAGGAAATGTTGTGGCTAGTTTGAGCTTCTATACTGAGCATTAAACTTTCTCTATATCAGCAATAAGGCTGTTTTGTTTTCTTATTATTTGTGTGTTTACCAGAGTAGCACTTTTTAATTCCCTTTAAGAAATTTTCCTTTGCCTCACAACTTGCCCATTTGGCGCAAGAGCCCTAGCTTTTGGGTTACCTCAGTTTTCAACATGCCTTCTTCACTAAGTTTAGTCATTTCCAGCTATTGATTTAAAGTGAGAGATATACAACTCTTCCTTTCACTTGAACACTGAGAGGCCTTGGAAGTGTTAACAGGCTTAATTTCAATATTGTCGTGTCTCAGGGAATAGGGAAATCTGAGGAAAGTGAGGGAGATGTGGAACGACCAGTTGATGGAGCAGTCAGAACACACACAATACTTATAGATTAAGTTCAGGGTCTTATATGGACATGGTTTGTGGCACCCTAAAGCGGTTACAATAGTAACATCAAAGAGCAGTGATCACAGATCACCATGACAATTATAATATTAATGAAAAAGTTTGAAATGCTACATTTTGACACAGATTTAAGTCTCTGAGACATGTGCCAGTTAAGACCTGAATCTCAGGAGAGTTGCAACACCTACTCTTCAGTTCATTGGACTCACCCAAGACAACCGACAAGGTGATGATGATGAACAACTCCTATACCAAGGAATGTTTTTGAATGCCACCAAAGGCTTCCAATTTGTCAAATCCTTTGGTTCTATTTGGCCTCATCTTACCCATTACTCAATTCTTCCTAATAATGAAGTTTGTGCTCAGATGTCACCTTCTAAGAGAGGTCTTTCCAAGAAATCCATGGAAAGCAGATCATCTCCCCTCCATCAGCACCCGGCCCTCTATCATCCCCTTGCTATATTTTCTGTGTAGCATTCTCATTATTTGAAATTATGTTTCCTTCCTTCCTTCCTTCCTTCCTTCCTTCCTTCCTTCCTTCCTTCCTTCCTTCCTTCCTTCCTTCCTTCCTTCCTTCCTCCCTCTTTCCCTCCCTCCCTCCCTTCTTCCCTTCCCTCCCTCCTTCCTTCCTTCCATTGCTTGTTTGTTATATATGTATGTATTGTGTAATTTTGACAGGACTCTCCTACTAATAAGTACATCCCATAGAAAAGGAAGGCCCTTTTATCCCCCCTAGAATGCTATGGGAACACAGTTGATTCTCAGTATATAAGTCTTGTGTGAATAAACATGGATTTGAACAGAGATGTCACAAGCAAAAATCATGCCATGGAATTTCATTTCAGATAGTATTCTCCTCATTCATTTTATGCAAAATGCAAGTTTAGTAGAATACTTCGTAATTGACTTGATCCAAAATGCTTGTGAACTGAGGACCTAAAATAATGCTTTATATATGTATCTATGTAAATATTTCTTACATAGTATTTAGGTATGAAAGGCTTTTATTCAGGAGGATACAAAATCAACTACATAAAGAAAAAGATAAACTTGACAAAATAATGATGATAGTGGTAATCTATTGTGATTTTTTTATGAAGAAAATTACTATGAGCCAATTGAAAAGAAAAGGCCACTACTGTTAGAAAATATGGAGAATTAATAGGAATTATGCATAAGAGCTCCCACAAATCAATAAGATAAATTAAGAATAACCTAAAAGAAAATAAAGGGGACAATGGCTATAATAATTCACAGAAAACTACATGTTGCTCAAGTTTACTTCTTTTATTTTTTAAAGATTTATTTTATTTATTTATTTCTATCCCCTCATTGTTTGCACTTGCTGTGTCTGTTCATCTTCTTCGTTTCTTTAAGAGGTATCAGGAACTGAACCCAGGACCTCAGATGTGGGAGGGAGGCACCTATTCATTTAAGCGACCTCCATTCCCTGCTTTGTTATGTCTTTCATTATGTTTTTCCTCTTGTGTCTCATTTTTCATCATCTTGTTGCATCAACTTTCTGCATCTGCCTGTGCAGATGCATCTGCTTGCAGTCCTGCTTGTCCTCTTTTGGAGGCATCAGGAACCTCAACTCCCTGCTTTGTTGCATCTTTCATTATGTTTTTCTTCTTGTGTCTCTTGTTGCATCATCTTGTTGTGTCAACTTGCCTTGCCTGATTGTCATACCAGGAAGCCCCAGGAACGGAGCCACGGACCTCCCATATGGTAGGTGAGAACCCAATTGCTTGAGCCACATCCTCTTCCCTCAACTTTACTTTTGATGAAGGATATGTGAATTATAATAGTACTGAGACTTTTTGATCCATCAGATTTATAAAATTAAGAAAAACTCATTGATAAATTTCACTTGGGACACAGAGTAAACAGAAACATTCAAAAGCTGAAATGCTGATTGGATGTAATATTTTTTTAGAGTATTCAATACATTTCTATCAAAATTTAAAATGTGACTGCCCTTTCAAACATAACTTCCAGTTGAAAATACTGTTAGGGATTGAGTCATGCACCCACAAACACAAAAGAAATTTTCATATCTTAGTCAGCATTTCTATTTGTAAGCAGTGTATTTGCGTATGTAAAGATGAGTCAGGGTATAGGCTCACTTGTCGATGGGATCTTTGAAGGTCTCTTAGGTGCGGCCAGCTGAATCCAGTGGATCTTCCTCTGCCTTACAGAGGCTTTAAAAAGTGAAGCCACCAGAGAAGTCCAAGGACATCACCAGGTAACAGGAGGCAGAGAAGCAAGTCAAGGGAAGGCAAGCATGGCATCAAGCCACCACCACATTGCTTTGATTGGGGACTTCTGGCCTCTACACATGTGAGCCAATAAATTATTTTTGCTTAGATGGTATTTGCCATAGCATCATGGCAGACTAAGACATATATATGTGTGTGTATTTGTCCAAGAAGATTTCATTACAGTAATTCTTATAATGAGAAAAACTGGAGATTTCCAAAATACCTATCAATAGGTGTTGGCTAAATAGGTTAGAGTTCTTGATTTTTATAATTTGATAATGTAATAGTAGTCAATGTAAAACAATGAAAGGAAATACATAAATATATTTACCCATTTATCTAAGAAATATTATTTAAAAATTTTAAATACTAATGGATATAAGTTACAGAAATCCTCTCCATACATGAACATGCGAAAATGTGTATGTAAATGTATAGAAAATTTTGAAGAAACAGGCAAGGTATTCTGGAGTTTTGGATTTTGTACTAAATATTTATTTGTTTATGGGAATATAAGTGTTTTCATTTTTATATTTGAAAAATTTTAAGTTTATGATAGTAATTCCTGTAAATGTAGGAAAAGAAGTTAGTCCCTAACATAATCATATATACCACCTATTGAACACCTGTAATATGTCATGCCAATTTACTGCATTTCCTCAGTTTTCAAATTTTATTTATGAGAAACTTTAAGAGATAAGAAAATTGTCCCAAGTTACAAAACTGATCTGTAAGAAATTGGAATCTAGATTGCTTTGACTCTAAGATTCCCTTTTCTGATTCTACCATGCTAAGATAAATACTTTTAATATTTTGATATTATTCTTTTTAAAAATTAATATTTAATACATATTTTCTTTAGAACAGTTTAAATGTCAATACAGAATATGATTTCATATTAGACAAACTGAAACTATTGGAAGGACTAAATAATCTCCTTCCCTCCCCTTATGTTTTTAAATGTTTTGTTGACCTAGTTATTCAAAATAATCCACTCTGAAAATGGGAAAAATTGTCTTACTTAACAGCATGATGTGAATTACACAGGTCGAGATAATACTCTATTCTAGGCTACTTAAACTCAGAGATGATGCTTTGTATTTCCTTTTAGTCTCAGAGCCCAATATAATAAATGTATTTGAACTTAGTGGTGTCAGTTCAGGTCCTCTAAAAAGCAGATGCCAAGATGGAGTTTGAAGCACAACAGATTCCTTGAGGATGTTACTTGTGAAATATAAAGGGGGAAGAACAAGAGCAAGCAGGGAAAGCCAATTGACCATGATGCTGATCTCACACCTGTGGTAGGAAATGGGGAAGGCAGAAGGCTTGAGTGGGAAAGGTTCCAACTATGGTAGCAGCTCAGAGAAAGTCTCAGCCAGCCAACAGGGAGCTTTGACACAAGAATGGCCAACGTCCTAGTGCGTCATGGTGCTAAGATGCTTTGTGGGGATGGTCTGAGGACTGTGTGCCCTTGGCTCAAAAGCTAAAGTGGAACCTGGAGGTGCTGCAGTTGGAGGTTCTCAGGTTGCTGCACTGCACTCCTCATGGTAGGTCCACTTTTGAAGGGAGTGCCAGCTCCTTGCCTGCCATACCATGTAACATGTTCCTTTCTGAGAAGCTTAAAATGAAGCTGAGTTTGTATTGCCCTGTGACTCTCATCCTCTTATGGTCTTATTGCCTCTGTCTACTTTGCTGTGATTATGGGATTATGGTTGTATTGTATTTACATTTTATTTCTAGAATAAGTGTGACGAATAAATGGATTAGTAGCTATATTAGGAATTCCATGATTAACGATCTCAGTGAGCCCCCTTTCTTCTTTTAGACCACAAAGGAGTAGGAAATGGTGTCCTGGAGGAGGTAACTCACATTTCACATGTCTGGGGTGTCACTTGTCGTTAACTTGCTCAAAGTATCTACACCAATGAGTAAGTTGGGAGGATTTCACCATGTGAATTTAATTACTTGTCTAGCAACAACAAAAAAATATATATATTTGAAAAAAATGTGTTAGTTTACTGGAATGCTATTCCATAGCCAATGGCCATATTTCTCCTAATCTGTGGGAAATCTTTCTGTCCGGTCAAATTACATGAGTGGGAGGTTTTAGAGATGATTACTATTTTAGTGCAACCAAAGATATGGCTAAAGAAAAAAATTATCTCAGTGACTATATAAACATGCTGAAAATAATTATTCACTTATTTTTAGTTAAAAGTCAAAACATACTATGTCTTCTAAATGGAAAAATTTAATCATGAATTTTTGCTTACTTTTGTAGACAGAGTTTAGAATTATGTTTGTCCACTAAACAACCATCTATAGGTGCAATTTATTTAATCACTTGTCTAGCTCAGTATCTAGGACATTGCCTCACACAGAAGTTGATCAAGGACTAGTTGTTAAATGAGTAGATAATTGTTTATTTCAAATATATAGCATCCTCATAAAAATCTTTGTATGCCACAGATATCCAAAGAATACTGGAATTTGATTTGGTTCAAAGATTTCTTTCCCCAAATCTGAAAACTATATTATTGATTTCATTGTCAAAAAGGTAAACAAAATCTTTCATACGCTTTATGTCTCATTCTTATATTGCATAAAGGCAATTTAGTGGAATAAAGTGATATTGTGGTAAATTGGCCCAGTATATCAATGCTTACCTTGTTTTAATCTTACTAATAAGTAAGAAGATTATTATTGGTTTTTTTTCCCAAAGGCCATGTTGATAATCAAATAATCATGAAAAACTTGGTGGTATTTTACTAGAGTTTATCACCTAATATTGAATAGTCATGCTGCTAAATCATAACACAATAAAACATAATTAGTTTGACTATGCATTAAGTGTTCACTATATGCCAGGAATTAAACTCAGGGTTTAATAACATTTTCTCAGTTAATCCTCATAATAAGACTGAGGGCTATCAACAGACTCCAGCACCTACATTCTGATTTATTGGACTTACCACACTCAGCTAAGATGGAGGTGAAGAAGGACAACCACCACACCATGGAGCCTAGAGTGATTACAACTGAAAATGGGAGGATTGCATCCAGCATCCAGGTGGAATCTGAGCCTCCTCTTGACATAAAGGTGCAATGGACACAACCAGTCCAGTGTCCACATAGAAGAGGTGGCATTGGATTGGGAAAAGTGGACATAATGGACAAAGGGTATGGGGAAAGGCAGGAAGAGATGAGAGGTGGAGGCGTCTTCGGGACATGGAGCTGCCCTGGATGGTGCTTCAGAGGTAATCACCGGACATTGTAAATCCTCACAGGGCCTACATGATGGAATAGAGGAGAGTATGGGCCATGATGTGAACCAATGTATATGAGGTGCAGAGGTGCCCAAAGATGTACTTACCAAATCCAATGGATGTGTCATGATGATGGGAACGAGTGTTGTTGGGGGGGGGGGAGAGGGGGGGTGGGGGGGTGGGGTTGAATGGGACCTCACATATATATTTTTAATGTAATATTATTACAAAGTCAATAAAAAATAAAAAAATTAAAAAAAAAAAAGACTGAGGGCTAAATGCTATTATTTAATTTCATAGATAAAGAAACTGAGAATTAGAAAGTTAAGTAGTAGTTTTCTAGTAAAACTTCAGATGGAATTAAAACCTTGTCAAATACTAAAGCCCTTGTTCTTATCATTAAGCTATAGCCTCTCAGACAGAAAAGCTGTCTGGAAATGTGTATTTGTGTGTGTACATATATAAGTATTTATATGTATATTGATATATATGTGTATGGAGATTATATATATGTCTACTGGGATTCCAGACCTCTTAACCACAGAACATTCATCCACAAACTGAAGAAGAGTTACAGAAGATACTAGATAATTTCTTGAACACTTTTTCACATCCTGCCTTCCTTCTGTCCAATCACCGTCTCGTCCTTGGCTTAGGACCCAGAATCGAGCTCTTATTCTGCTCCTGACTCTCTGGTATTAAGATGTAGCCAAGCTAGGGCTTTGCTGTTGGTCACTGACTTGGATTTTTCTCCTGGTTTGTCCTTAGTTCAGCTCCCTTGAAAGTCAACTCAAGTGATAGTCAATTGGCAAACACGCCGCACAGGTCAGCTTCCCTTCCATCTGTGAGGGGCACACTTGGACACAAATCACTTCTGTTATCACTATCACTATTATACAAGGAGAAAGTCTTCAAAAGGAAGAGACTAAGGTAGTTTCTTTTCTCTTGACTATCTCTGAATTGGCATAGAATTTTGTCTCTGGATTCAGTATCCCAAGCCTTTACCTTAAAGTATGTTTTCTCAAGAAAAACAACTTTCACAATGTCTGTGAACTCTGAAGTTCTATATTCTTACTTCATTTTGGTTTTATTCCCAATCATTTTGCTGTTGATTTTGTACCTTTGGCTTCGTGCCTGCTTATAGAATTTGATGAGCTACTCTGGTTATTTGCAATTGGATAAAGATTTTATAGTTCAAGGACTTGGGTGGTTGATTTAAATACTTGAGATGTATCAAAGGATGAGTCTCCCTCAATTGTTTAATATTAGATAAAACTATGCTCTGCAGAGATGTTCTGGCTAAAGATTTCCTCTGGCTCACTTCCTAAAAGCCCCCTGGAAAGTTCAACTGGCTAGTGAGCACTGGATTGGGTCACTAGTAATCAGTTCTAACTCTGCCATAGGCTAGTTGTTTTACCTTTGACAACTCATAATTTTTCTCTGGCTTGGTTTTCTCATTGGTAAAATTGGTAAACAATGGGAAGTTTTTGAAACTCTTGATCTTAGGCCATTGCTTGGTAAGAATGGATTTATATCTGGAATGTAAGGGCTTATGTACTTGTATCCTTGTGCCCTTTGAAGCCCAGGCTCTCAGCCCTTCTTACATTCTGTATTTGGGGCCTTGCACTACTTCACTATCTTCCAGTCCACAACCAAACAATGAAGGAAAAGCTATACTCATGATCCGGAAAGTGTTGTGCAAACCCAGAAGAACTCCTGGGTCCTGGATTTACTGGTGAATCATGTGAGAAAGGAATGCAAGTCAAATTTTCTCAAGTCATGTAACTGCCTTTGAAGATTAAATTCACATTAGACATGTGCTTTGGCCATCTCCACTGAAGCTATTGTCAGACAATTATATCCATTTAAGTTATATTATCAGTGAGAACGGAAAAGCTTATTTGCAAGCTACTGTCTGTGGGTGCACTATGCAGTCAGGGTGAAATGCGGATATAGCTGCTGTTGGGTGTTTGTTCTTTTTTTGCTCTTCTCCTCCCGGCACACTCAGCCCAGGTGTGCTCTTGCCCAGTCTTTTCTCTGTTTAAAGTTCTCCTATCATGCCTATTGGATGATGCACCAAAATTCCTCCTTTTCTTCTTCCTCAACTACTTTTGCTCTCAGCTAGTTGTCACAGAGAAACTCCTAGACTAAACTCAGTTCTATTACATGCACCAAGCTCAGAATTGCTTATAATTAGTTAATCTTAGGAGTGCCTGTATTTGAAAGGGCATTAATACATCACAAAAAGAATGGATTTGTAATGGGGTGGTATTCCAGATAGTCAAGATAGGGATAAAAGTTTTTTTTTACAGAAATGCTTTTCTTTAGCCTCATAAATTGTACCACAGGAATGTCTAGAGCAGGGTTCTTAACCATTTTGTTACACAAACCCCTTTGCCAGACAGGTAAAAACCATGGAACCCCTTACTAAGTCCATACTATACTGTGTATTATTTGATAAGTATATCACACCCGCACCAACACATCCCCACAAGAAGAATGTTTTTCTGAATTTTCAGTTCAAGCTCACAGACCCCCTGAAATCTTTCTGTGGATTTCTTGTTAAGAACCCCTGGCCTAGAACATTTTCTTAACTTTATACTAAATACAGAGTATACTCATATCACACACACTCAAAAAATACTTCTCATTTACCAGTGTTTTTTCTTTTCTACTAAAGACCAATGCAAATCCCCTTGTGTATCTTCATATTTAATTCATTTATTTTACTTTAGCTTCCAACAAAGTTGTGTCTTTAACCCCAGGAATTGTAATGATATTCTGCTTTTTTTTTGGAATGATTGTGCTTTCAAGTCTTTTGTATTCTGGGAAACTTGAAAACTATATTAAACCAAAGTTTAAAATGCCTCCTCAGCATTTCTTTATGAATTTCCATTTTTAAAAAATTCTTAATTCTCCACTGTTATGATTATCCCAAGAAAAACAATCTCTAAAAACTTTCAGCACACCTGCCCCTCTTTTTCTTACTGACCAAACCAATGCTGATATCTAGACTGTCCGGAACTGTGAACTGATATGTTTTTTGAATGGTGTGAATTCTTCTCTTGTTTTCCTGAGTCATTTTTCTTCTAATTGCTTTATACCACAGATGAATTTTCTACTCTTACCAAAGGAACCGTTTTAATTAGGAATGCAAATTTGAGTAGAGATGGGTCAATGTGGCTGTGACAGAAAAGTGCTTATGAGCTTCATTTAAAAAGCACTTATGAAAATTCTGTCCTTTTGTTCATGACTTTCTTTACCTTGAGAACCACTATTGGCTGTTAAACAGCAGAGAACAAAGAACAGCCTCAAGAAGGACTGTCTTGTGGTTTTGATAATATCCTATCACTTCTCAGCAGGCTCATTGTTTGCCTCTCCCACCTTCTAGCCAATTCACGCAACTCACCATTCCATTCTAGTGATTTACTTTTCATTTTTTGCCTCCATTTCTATTATCATTTCATTTCCCTTTTCCTCATGTTGAGCTGTCTGTTAAAAGTAGGACCAGGGTTTCATTAATTATGATACTGTGCTCCCTAGTCTATAGCATTTCAAATTTCCTGAGATTCCTATGAGATTGATACTGTTATTGTCTAATTTTCACAATAAAAACCAAGACTTTGAATGCTAGAAAACCAAGCCCTGGAGATAAGAGGGTTTCTTTTTTTTCCCTCTCTCTGTATTTTTAAAAAAATGATACATTAAAAAAATATAAGAGGTTCCCACACCCCCCCACCCTCCTCACCCCATCCTCCCACATCAACAACCCGTTTCATCATCATGGCACATTCATTGCATTTGGTGAATATCTTTTGGAGCACTGCTGCACCACATGGATAATGGTTTACATTGTAGTTTACACTCTCCCCCAGTCCATCCAGTGGGCCATGAATCTGTCCCTGCAGTACCACCCAGGACAACTCCAAATCCTGAAAATGCCCCCACATCACATCTCTTCTTTCCTCTTCCGACCCTCAGCAGCTACCATGGCCACTTTCTCCGCATCAATTCTACAATTTTTTTTCATTATTAATCACAATAGTTCTATAGTAGAATATCGGTAAGTCCACTCTAATCCATACTCTGTTCCTCCATCCTGTGGACCCTGGGATGGTGATGTCCACTCCACCTCTACATTGAGAGAGGGCTTAGATTCCACATGGATGATGGATGCAATTCTCCTGCTTTCAGTTGTGGGCACTCTTGGCTCCCTAATGTGGTAGTTGACCTTCTTCACCTCCCTGTTACCTGGCTGGGGTAAGTCCAATAAACCAGAGGGTAGGAGTTGCAGGTCTTTTGAGGCTCAGGGCCTGGCTATTACATGGACAGTCCAGAGATTCAGGTTTCCTGAGTATACACCATTCCCAGCACCAACCACATGTTCAGTAAAAATCACAGAAGAGGCATGTGTAGAAAAGTCACATCTGAGTACAACTCCATCTGAAGTTGGTGATCTAAGCAATTAAGTGTTTATGCAGGTGCTGGCATGATGGGAATAGAGAAGAGAAAGGGACAACCTAATCCTCTTTATCCTGACAGATGTAACAGCCAGACTGTGACGTGAGAGGCCATCCTTTCCTCCCCTGCATCTAGGAAACAGTGTTACCTTTTCCAGAAACCATTCACTTCTCCTTGTCTCTATATGGCTGAGGAGAGGAAAGCAGAAAGGCATGACCCGTTTGGAGAAGTGAGTTCTTCAGCGTAGCTAAAATGGTAGATCCACAAGGACAGAGTCCCTTGTCCCTTGTGCATCCCAGAATGTGCAGCAGTGCCTGGCACAGAGCAGGCCCTCAGTTGACTGTTGAGTGAAAGAGGGCAAGTTACAGGAGGTGGCAGGGGCAGGGAAGACTAGCTCATGAACTTTCAGGATCTTGGACTTCAGACAGCATGATGGCCGGCTCCTCACCTTCGGTGACCTACGGTGTGTTACTAAACACTGGACATTTTTATGAGCTCTACATTGATAATGATGATTGGGGTAAAAAAAAAAACACAACAGTTTATGGTACTTAGCATTAAAATGTAAGTACTTATTACTTCAGTAGCTATTGAAAGAGACAGAATAATTGAAGGAATTGATCATGTGGTCAGTGATAAGCTGCTATATGACTTTTGACTAAATTAAACCCTAAGGCAAAGATAGTATAATTGAGCCTATGGAGGTATTAAAAAGGTAACTAAGAAGGATTATACCTTTAATATTTAGGTTACACCACATATAAAAGCCATCTAGGAAAATATGAAAGTTTAATTAAAGTTTGTTTTTCTTTCTCCTCCTCCAACAGCTCTCTACATATATCTTTCAAATGCTAGAATCTAGCCACTTTGCTGCTCTAAAACTTTGGAAAATGTTCTCCATTCACTATTATTTTTCTGAGCAGTTATCCATTTGAGAATTTCAACTGAGAAATAATTTTCCACAGAACTCATGGGAATAAAGTCCCAAATGTTTCTTTAGTTGTCAGACCATTAGCGATGCCAAGTTGTTTTAAAGTCCTGATTAGATAAGAATTGGTTTTCCAAATTAATCGAACAAATTCCGTTTCTGGAGAAAAACAATAAAAAAGATTTTACCATTTTTTTTCAAAGACAAGTAGGTGTGAAGTGAAATTCACTTCTTCAAAGTCACATTTGAGTCTTTTCTCCTAATATAAAAGATACAGAGAAGCCAATGATTCATTGTTATTGCATGCCACAATGAAGTGATAAAAAGAATATATGTAATACAAGTAAAAGTTTTATATTATCATATACAATCGTACCTTGGTACTTGACTGCTTTAAAACACATCAAATTTGCTACTCAACCCATTTTGATGCAAAAGCTTTATACCAGTACCGTCATTTGTTTGGTATGCGACATGCAAGTTAGAACTTTTTGGGCTACAGTGTATTTAAAGCCATGGTGTGTGAAAAAGCAAAAGTTTTGCATGATGATCTTTTGAAAAGCAAACTGGAATGGACCGATGAGAATGTTTAAGTTTTTTAAAAATTTTTTTTAGTCTTAAGTTTTTATTTTATTTTATTTCCCTTCCCCCCTTGTGGCTAACTTGCTGTCTGCTCTCTGTGTCCATTTGCTGTGAGCTCGTCTGTGTTTTTGCTTGCCTTCCTTTTTTGTTGCATCACCTTGCTAAGTCGGCTTTCCACGATGCTTGCAGGCTGGGCCCAGCGAGCAGGTGAGCCTGCCTTCACAAGGAGGCCCCAGGACGCGAACCCAGGGCCTCCCATATTGTAGGTGGGAGCCCAACTGACTGAGCCACAGCTGCTTCCTGAGAGTGTTTACGTTTTTAAGGCCAGCCACAGCTGGTTTGATAATTTTACAAAGTGGACCAGTGTCCTCAGTGTCACTGGGCATGGTGAGGCAGTGAGTGCTAATTAAAAGGCTACTGCTGAATTGGACAGAGAATTTCAAGACGATGTAGAGGCTGAGGGTTTTATTCCCCACCAAGTTTTTTACTTTGATGAGATTGGAATTTTTGGGAAAATTGCTGAGTAGAATCTATTTCACAAAAGAGTAGAAGGCATTACCGGGTCACAAACCAATGAAGACAGGCTATGCTAGTGGGACTTAAAACTCAAGCTTCTACTAGTCTATCATAATGAAAACTCACACATTTTCAAGAAGCATAATGTCATAAGAAGCAAACTCCTTGTGATGTGGAGGGCAAAGAGCAAAGCTTGGGTCACGAGAAAATTTTTCACCGAGTGGATTAAATGAAGTGTTTTATCCCTAAGTCAAGAAATATTTGCTGGAGAAAGATTTGCCTCTGAAAGCTCTCTTACTTTCTTGTAAGCTCTCTTACTTTCTGGTCACCCTCCAGGCTTGGGGGCTTACTGGAGGAGTTCAGCTTCATGACCGTAAGGTTCCTAGCCCCTACTAGTCCCTGCTCCTTTCATCCAGCCCATGGACAAGTGGGTCATTTCAAACTTCAAAAACTTGTATACCAAGGTCTTTTTCCAGAGGTGCTTTGAGATCACCTCTGACACCCAATTGACCCCCACAGAATTCTGGAAAAAGTATTTCAAAATCCTGCACTGCCTTAACCTTATCGAAGACCTGGAGCAAAGTCTCTTATAGGACAATGAATCCAACATGAAAGAATTTATGGCCAGAAGCTGTGACTCAGAGAGACTTTGAAGGGTTTGAGTCTGATCCCAAGCCTGCAGGTTCAGAGGGTACAGTTGTGCACGATGTTGCATCTTTGGGCCAGCCTGTGGGTGTAGAGGTCGATGCTGCTGATGTTGGAGGAGTTAGAGGAGGAACATGGTGAAGAGCTCAGCACTGAGGAGCTGCAGGAATGAGAGAAGGAGCAGCAACAAGAGGTCCTGAAGAGATTTCTTCAGGTGAGGAGGAGGTAAAGGAGGATGTCCCCAGTTCCTTGATAAAAGAAATGTGTACAAAATGGGCAGAAGTTCCAAATTTTGTGGACAAGTACCATTTGGACAAAGCTCTGACAAGCAGAAATGTGAATTTATTGAATGACCAAACAATTTCACACTTCTGAGAAGTTCTGAAAAGAAGATAGAAGCAGTCCTCATTGGATAAGTTTCTAGTGAAGGTGACATAGAGTGTGTCAGAGCCTGTGTTGCAAGTTGAAAAAAAGGCAGAAAAGAGAAAGAACACCTGAAACTCAAGTGCCCAATGTTCAGTTGGAGGGGGACTCTCCTTCCAAGCAACCCTCCAACCTCTCCTCACAACTCTCCTCCACCATCCCATTAGGCCATCCACTGGTAAAGTGAGGTTTTTATTTTACTTAATCTAAGCATTTATTAATTTTTAGGGTTATTTCTCATGTAAAGTAATGATATACAACCCTATCATTTTACATATTGCTTTAAAAATGGGCATTGCCTTTCATTTGGGAATGTGTTAAATTTATTTACATTATTCCTTATGGGAAAAATTTGTTTGGTACCTGTCATTTTTGATACTTGTCATGCCTCCCAAAACCAATTAAAGATGAGTACTTAGGTACCTCTGTAGTGAGGACAACATGGTTTTTGTTCCATTCTTTAATAATTTTAGAATATGTAATAAAAAGTAAAGAATAGGCCTTGACCATCATATTTTTAAATAATAAACTTTATTTTTAGAGCAGCTTTAGGGTTTCTAGATTGAAAAATACACAGCAAGTACAATGAATTCTCCTGGATTCACCCTCCCCCCTCATGGACACACATTGTTTCCCCTAATATTAACATCTTACATTAGTGTGGTACACCTGTTACAACTGACCAACCAGTGTTGATACCTACTTAGCGACTGAAGTGTATACTTCACATTAGGGCTCACTCTTTGCGTTATACTTTTTATCATTGAATGATATGTCATTGTTTGAATGTGCCACAGTTTATTTATCCATCTATCTATTGATGGGCATTTTAGTTGCCTCCAAATTTGGGGAAAGAAGGAATATAGCTTCTATAAATGGTCATGCCCCAGTTTTTGTATGGGCGTCCATTATCAGTTCTTTGTGGGTAAACACCTAGGTTTTCGATTGCTGGATCACATGGTAAGCCTCTGTTTAGCTTTGTAAGAAACTGCCAAAATGTCTCCCAAAGTGGTTGTGCTATTTTACATTTCTGCCAGCAAGGAATGAGCATTCCTTCTGCTCCATATCTTCATCAGCTTTTGGTGTTGTCAGTGTTTTGAATTTTGGCCATTCTAATAGGTTTGCAGTAGCATCTCATTATTGTTTGAATTTGTAATCCCTTAATGATATGTGGCATTGAGAGTCTTTTCATATGTTAATTTTCCACTTGTATATCTTCCTTGATGAGGTACCTGTTCAGTTCTTTTACTCCTTTTTTAATTGGGCTGTTTGTGTTTTTATTGTTGCGTTTTCATTGTTCTTTGTGCATTTTAGAATCTAGTCCTTTGTTTGATGTGGGTTTTGCAAATATTTTCTCATTGTGTTTGCCTTGTCTTTTCATTCTCTTAAACACAGCTTTTGCAGAGGAGGAGGTTTTATTTTAATGAAGTCTACCATCAAGTTTCTCTTTCATGGATCGCTCTTTTGGAGTTTAATATAAATCTCATTGCCAATCTAAGGTCACCTAGATTTTCTCCTATGTTAGCTTCCAGAAGTTTTATTGTTTTGCATTTTATATTTAGGCCTATGATCCACTTCCAGTTGATATTAGTAAAAAATGTACGGTCATTTTTTTTCATTTAAAAAAATTTATTTAAGTATATCACTCACACATAAACTTATATAAAGAATAAGTGTATAGTGATAGTTGTGAACATACAAAGCAAACATATATAGCATCATACAGGACTCTGATAACTCACCCTAACCCCAATAACTTGCATTGTTGTTATACATTTTAAACTAATGATTAAAGAGCATTGTCAAAATATTACTACTGACCAAAGTATTTCACCCAACTAACATATTATTATTATCTTTATATCATTTGTATATGAACATACTTAAAAAATAAGTGTATAGTAAAAGTTGTGGACTTACAAAGTAAACATGCATAACATTATACAGGGTTCCCATACATCAACCCTATACCAATACCTTGCATTGTTATGACATATTTGTTATAAATTGTGAAAGAATATTGTCAAAATCTTATTATTAATTATAACCCTTATCTTATATTTGGTGTATTTCCCCTCTGACCAAGCCTATTATTACTTTTTAAATATATTTTTTATGACAGAAGTTGTAAACTTATAAAACAATCATGCACATGTGCAGAATTGCCAAACAACATCCATCTATCAGCACACCACACTGTGTTGGAAAATTGTTACAGATAAAATAATATCATCTGATTTTTACCACATCCATAGTGTACATTTGGCACATATTCTCCAAACAGCCCCATTTTCAACACTGTACATCTTTGGCATAAATGCAAGCATATTACATTATTACTGCTAACCACAGGCTGTAGGTCACTCCAGTTGTATTTTTCCCTTGCTTCTCCACATTCCTACCACCCTGCAGTAGTGATGTACATTTGCTCTAACTCACAAAGACACTCTTGCTTCTGTATGATCAACCACAATTCTTATCCACCTCTTGGTTTACTGTGCTATTCAATTCCTAGATTATTCTCTAGCATACTGTCAGTTGGCATTTATATACCTAGACTACCATTTTCAGCCACATCCCCATTTAAAAACTAGCTGTTACTCACTATTTGTTACCATCCATTCTATACATTTCCACACTTTTACAGTAAAGCTAATTAAAACTTCTGTGTACATTAAACATAGTAGTCCATTTCAGTCCTCCTCTTATCTCCTTTAAGAATCCACCACCTATTACCAGGGCTTGAAGATATTTTCCCAAAATTTCTTCTAGAAGCTTTATGGTTCTTCCTTTTATATTTAGGTTTTTTATCCATTTGAGTTAATATTTGGAAAAGGTGTGAGATAGGGGTCCTCTTTAATTCTTAAGGCTATGGATATCCAATTCTTTCAGCATCATTTGTTAAATGGACTGTTCTGCCTGAACTGTGTGGGTTTGATAGGCTAGTCAAAAATCACTTCACCATACATGTAAAGGTCTGTTTCTGAGCCATCAGTTTGGTTCCATTGATCTATGTGTCTTTTTTTTTTTTTGTCTTTATTTTTTTAATATTACATTGAAAAAATATGAGGTCCCCATATACCTCCCACTCCCCTCACTTTACTCCTCCCCCCATAATAAAAATCTCTTCCATCATCAAGAGACATTCATTGCATTTGGTGAATACATCTCTGAGCACTGCTGCACCTCATGGTCAATGGTCCACATCATAGCCCACACTCTCCCACAGTCCACCCAGTGGGCCATGGGAGGACATACAATGACCAGTAACTGTCCCTGCAGCACCACCCAGGACAACTCCAACCACCGAAAATGCCCCCACATCACATCTCTTCCTCCCACTCCCTACCCCCAGCAGTCACCATGGCCACTTTCTCCACACCAATGCCACATTTTCTTCGATTACTAATCACAATAGTTCATGAATAGAATATCAGTAAGTCCCTGTAATCCATATTCTATTCCTCCATCCTGTGGACCTTGTATCCACTCCACATCTATATCAAGAGGGGGCTTAGATTCCACATGGATGCTGGATGCAATCCTCCTGCTTTCGGTTGTAGGCACTCTTGGCTCCCTGATGTGGTGGTTGGCCTTCTTCACCTCCATGTTAGCTGAGTGGGGTAAGTCCAATAAACCAGAGTATAGGAGTTGCAAGTCTGCTGAGGCTCAGGGCCTGGCTATCACATGGTCAGTCCAGAGATTCAGGTCCCCTGGGTATACACTAAACCCCAGCACCAACTACAGATTCGATAAAAGTAACAGGAGAGGCTTGTGGACAAAGTTCACCACTCTTTTGATACTTTTGTTTACTTTTATTGATATAACCTTAATTTCTAGACTCTCTTCCAGGGCTTTCTCTCCTGTCTTTTTTTTTTCCAGGCTGTAGCACACTCTTTAGTATTTCCTGAAGATCTTGTCTCTTGGTTAGAAATTCTCTCAGCTTCTGTTTTTCTGGGAATATTCTAATCTCGCCTTGAATTTTGAAAGGCAGTCTTGCTAGATGTAAGATTTTTGGCTGGAAGTTTTTCTCTTGTAGTATCTTAAATATATCATACCACTGTCTTCTTGTCTCCATGGTTTCTGGTGTGAAATCAGCACTTAATCTTATTGAGTATCCTCATATGTTATGCATTGCTTTTCTCTTGCTGTTCTTAGAATTCTTTCTTTGTCTTTAGCATTTGACATTCTGAATAGTATGTGTCCTGGAGTTGCTCTATTCAGATTTTTTCGGATGGGAGTACATTGTGCTTCTTGGACATAGGTATCTATGACCTTCAACAGGGTTGGGAACTTTTCTACCATTATTTCTTCAAATATTCCTTCTGCCCCTTTCCCTTCTCTTCTCCTTCTGGGACACCCATGATGCATATGTTTGCATGTCTTTTGCTATCTTTAAGATCCCTGAGACCTTGTTCAATTTTCCATTCTTCATCTGTTCTTTTATGTGTTCACTTTCAGAGGCCATTTCTTCAAGCTCACCAATCCTTTCTTCTGCCTCTTCAAATCTGCTATTATATGATTCCAATGTTTTTTAAATTTCATTTATTATGGCTTTCATTCCCATAGGATCTGATAATTTTTATGCATGCTTTCAAATTCTTCATTGTGCTCATCCAATGTCTTCTTTTATTTTTTATTTTTTTATTATTTTATTATTATTTTATATTATTTTATTATTTTATTTTTTACTCATAAACAACCAATGGTTTAATAAAGAAATCATAAAAGGAATTAGGAAATATCTTGAGGTGAATGAAAATGAAAATACAATATACAAAAATTTTAAGGCTGTAAACAAGGCAGTGCTGAGAGAAAGAATTAGAGCTCAAAATGCTTATGTTAAAAAGATAAAAGACTTCAAAATCAGAGACTTGACCTTGAAACTTAATGAAAATAGGAAATGAAAAGAGGGACATTATAACCAACACTGCTGAAATAAAAAGGACTATAAGTTGAGAGTGGATGTGGCTCAAGCACTTGAGCACCCGCTTCCCACACGGGAGGTCCCAGGTTTGGTTCCTCCACCTTGTCATAGACTTCACCCCTGTAGGCATCAGCTCGCAACCTTCCTCTCCCTCCTCAAAATTCTTTTAAGCCTATCTTCCAGTCTCTAGTTCTCTAAGACAGCTTGGTTTGCTTGTTTCATATCAGAGAGATCAAGTAGTATTTGTCCTTCAATGCCTGGCTTGCTTCACTCAACTTAAGGTCCTCAAGATTCATCCATGTTATCACATGTGTTTGTACTGTATTCATTCTTATAGCTGAGTAGTATTCCATTGTATATATATATAACAATTTTATTTGTCCATTCATCTGTTGATGGGCATTTGGATTGATTCCAACTTTTGGTGATAATGAATAATGCTGCTATGAACATTGGTGTGCATATATTGGTTTGTGTCCTTTTTTTTTCTTTAAAGATTTATTTCTCTCCCCTCCCCCACCCCCCTCTCCCCAGTTGTCTGCTCTCTGTGTCCATTCACTGTGTGCTCTTCTGTGACAGCTTCCATTCTTATCAGTAGCCCCGGGAATCTGTGTTTCTTTTTGTTGAGTAATCTTGCTGCATCAGCTCTCCATGTGTGCGGCACCATTCTTGTGCAGGCTGCACTTTCTTTCATGCTGGGTGGCTCTCCTTACATGGTACACTCCTTGCACATGGGGCTCCCCTATGCGGGGGACACCCCTGCATGGCAGGCACTCCTTACGTGCATCAGCACTGCACATGGGCCAGTTCTACATGGGTCAAGAACGCCTGGGGTTTGAATCGCAGACCTTCCATGTGGTAGGCAGATGCCCTATCCATTGGGCCAAGTCCACTTCCCTGTTTGTATCCTTATTTTCACTTCTCTGTGTATATACCCAGCAGTGGAATTGCTGAGTCATATGGCAAATCTATAGCTAACATTTTGAGAAACTTCCACACTGTCCTCCAGAATGGCTGGATACTTCTGCATTCCCACCAGCAGGGGGTGAGTGTTACCATTCCTCCACATCCTCTCCAACACTTGTAGTCTTCTATTTTTTTGACAGCTGCCAGTCTCATGGGAGTAAGATGGTATCTCACTGCAGTTTTGATTTACATTTTCCTAATAGCTAGGGATTTTGAGCATTTTATCCCATATGCTTTTTTAGCCACTTGTTTTTCTTCTTTGGAGAAGCATCTGTTCAGGTCTTTTGCACATTTTTCAAATGGGTTGTTTGTCTTTTTATTTTCAAGATATAGGAGTTTTTATATATGCAAGATATAAGTTTCCTATTAGATATATGGTTACCAAATATTTTCTCCCATTGGGTAGGCTCTCTTTTCACTTTCTTGACAAATTCCTTTGAAGTGCAAAAGGCTTTAATTTTGAGGAAGTCCCATTTATCTATTTGTTCTTTTGTTGCTTGTGCTTTGGGTCTGATGTTCATGAAGCCATTTCCTATTACAAGGTCCTGTAGATGCTTCCCTACATTATTTTCTAAGGTCTTTATGATCTTGGCTCTTATATTTAGGCCTTTCAGCCATCTTGAGTTGATTCTGTAGAAGGTATGAGATGGTAATCCTCTTTCCTTCTTTTGCATATGGATATCCAATTCTCTAGGCACCATTTGTTGAAGAGTCCATTCTTTCCCAGTTGAGTGGGTTTGATGGCCTTGTCGAGTATTAGATGACTGTGTATATGAGGATCTATATCAGAACTCTCAATTCTGTTCCATTGGTCAGTGTGTCTATTCTTGTGCCAATACCATGACATTTTCACTACTGTAACTTTGTAATATGTTTTGAAGTCCAGTAGTATGATTCCTCTGATTTCATTCTTCTTTTTCAATATGTCTTTGGCTATTCAGGGCCTCTTTCCTTTCCAAATAATTTTCATAGTTAGTTTTTCTAGTTCATTGAAAAATGTGTTAATTTTTATTGGAATCGCATTGAATCTGTAGATCAGTTTTGGTAGGCTAGACATCTTAATAATATTGAGTCTTCCTATCCATGATCAGGGAATATTCTTCCATTTATTAAGGTCTTCTTTGATTTCCTTGAACAGTGTTGTGTAGTTTTCTATGTACAAGTCTTCTACATCTTTAGCTAAATTTATTCCCACATATTTAATTTTTTATTTACTATTGTAAATGTTATTTGTTTCTTGATTTCCTCCTCAGACTGCTTATCATCAATACAAAAAAATGCTATTGATTTTTGTGGACTAATCTTATAACCTGCAATTTTACCGAACTCATGTATAAGTTCTAGAAGCTTTGTTGTAGATTTCTCAGTGCTTTCTATGTATAGGATCATGTCATCTGCAAATAGTGAAATTTTGACTTCTTCCTTTCCTATTTGGATCCCTTTTCTATCTGGTTCTTGCCTCAGTGCTCGAGCAAGTACTTCTAACACAATGTTAAATAGAAGGGATGATAGTGGACATCCTTGCCTTGTTCCTGATCTTGAGGGAAATATTTTAGGATTTCAACATTGTAAATAGTATCAGCTGTTGGTTGTTTATATATACCTTTTATCATGTTCAGAGGATTTCCTTCAAATCCTATATTTTGCAGTGTTTTTATCAAGAAAGGGTGCTGGATTTTACTGAATGCTTTTTCTGCATCTATAGATATATTGTGTGTTTTTTTCCCTTCAATCTGTTTATGTGATGTATTACGTTAATTGATTTTCTTATGTTGAACCATCCTTGCATACCAGAAATGAAACCACTTGGTTATGGTGTATAATTCATTTAATGTGTTGTTGAATGTGATTAGCAAGTATTTTGTTGAGGATTTTCATATCTAGGTTCATTAGAGAGATTGGTCTGTAATTTTCCTTTCTTGTGGTGTCTTTGTTTGGCTTTGGTATTAGGGTAATGTTGGCATCATAGAATGAGTTAGGCAATGTTCCTGCTCTTTTGATTTTTTGGAAAAGTTTAAGCAAGATTGGTGTTAGTTCTTTCTGGAATGTTTGGTAGAATTCACCTATGAAACCATCTGGCCTGGGGCTCTTCTTAGTTGGGAGGTTTTTAATGACTGATTCTATCTCTTTACTTGGGATTGGTTTGTTGAGATCATCAATTTCTTCTTTCATCAATGTAGGCTTCTAGGAATTTGTCCATTTCCTCTCAATTGTCTTTCTTGTTGGAATATAGTTATTCAAAGTATCTTCTTATGTAGTCATTATTTTAGTGGGGTCAGTCTTGATATCCCTTTTCTCAGTTCTTATTTTGGGTATTTGCATCTTCTCTCTCTTTTTCTGTGTTATTCCAGATAAGCATTTATGAATTTAATTGATCTTTTCAAAGAACCAGCTCTTGGTTTTGTTTATTTTTTCAAGTACTTTCTTATTTTCTATTTCATTTAGTTATGCTCTGATTTTTGTTCTTTCTTTCTTTCTTCTTTCTTTGGGGTTAGTTTGTTGTTGTTTTTTACTAATTCCTCCAATTGCACAGCTAGTTCTTCAGTTTTAGCTCTTTCTTCTTTTTTGAGGTATGAATTTTTGGCTATAAAATTTTCCTCACAGTACAGCTTTTGCTACATCCCATAAGTTTTGGTATGTTGTGTTATCATTTTCATTAGTTTCAAGGTAGTATTGATTTCTGTTGAGATTTCTTCCTTGACCCACTGTTTTTCTAAGAGTGTGTTGTTTAACTTCCATATCTTGGTGCCAAATCTGGGTCTCTGGCCCTTCCAGATTCTAGCTTCATTCCATTGTGGTCAGAGAAATTGTTTTGTATGATTTCAATCTTTCTGAATTCATTGAGACTTTCTCTATGGCCTAGCATGTGGTCTCTGTTGGAGAATATTCTATGTGCACTTGAGAAGAAAGTATATCCTGCTGTATTTTGGATATAATGTTCTGTATATGTCTATGATGTCCAGATCCTTTAACATATTGTTCAAAGTCTTTGTTTCTTTTTTGATTCTCTTTTGAGATGTTCTGTCCAATGGTGACAGTGGTGTGTTAAAGTACCCCAATATAATTGTTGAGTCATCTATTCCTTCCCTTGGTTTTTGCAGTGTTTGCCTCACATATGTGAAGGTACCCTTGTAAGGCACATAAATATTTATGATTGTTCTTTCTTCTGGAAAGATTATCCCTTTCACTAATATGTAGTGTCCATCTTTGTCTCTTACAATTGCTTTGCATTTAAAGTCTATTTTGTCTGATATTAATATAGCTACTCCTGTTCTTTTTTGGTTATTGTTTACCTGTAAGAATGTTGTCCACCGATTCACTTTCAATCTCCTTGAATCCCTGGGTCTAAGATGTGTTTCTTCTAGACAGCATATAGACGGGTCATATTTCCTTTTCTAATCTTCCAATCTGTGTGTTTTAACAGATGAGTTTAATCCATTGACATTCAGTGTTATTACTCTCAAGGAATTACTTATATCAGCCATATTTTCTTTGGATTTGTGTTTGTCATATGTTGTTTGATTTTTTTAACCTCTTTTGGTCATTTTAGTTGGTCTTACAGTCTCCTCTAACTCTGTCTCTCCTGTTCTTATTTTCCTCCTTCAGAACTCCCTTTAGTATTTCTTGAAGGGCAGGTTTCATGTTGGCATACTCTCTCAGTTTGTTTATTTGTGAATATTTTGAACTCTTCATCACTCTTGAGTATTAGCTTTGCTGGATAGAGTATTCTTGGTTAGAAATTCTTTTCTTTCAGTACCTTGACTATTTCATACCACTGCCTTCTTGCCTCCATAGTTTCAGATGAGAAATCAGCACTTAATCTTATGGAGCCTCCTTTGTAGGTGATGGTTCCCTTTTCTCTTGCTGCTTTTAGTATTTTTTCTTTGTGTTGTTCATTGGATAATTTGACAAGTATATGTCTTGGGGTAGACCTGTTGGGATTTATACTACTTGGGGTGCATTGTGATTCCTGGACACGTACATGCATTTCTCTGTAGGACAGGGAAATGTTCAGCCATTATTTCCTCCAACAACCATTCTGTCCCCTTTCCCTTCTCTTCTCCTTCTGGGATGCCTATCATGCATATGTTTGCACGTTTTGCATTGTTGTTCAGGTCCCTAAACCCCTGATGGATTTTTTCTATTTTTTTATTGATCGATTCTTCTATCTGTTTGATTTCAGATTGCTGTCTTCCAAATTGGTAATTCTTTCCTCTGCCTCTTCAAATCTGCTGTTATTTGCTGAGAGTGTATTTTTTATTTCTTGGATGTGCTGTTCATCATATCTGTTATCTTTTTGTGCATGATTACAATTTCTTCTGTATGCTCCCCAAGTGTTTTCTTAATATCCTTAATCTCTTCCTTCATTTCATTACACTGGTCCATGATATATATTTTGAGATCATTAATTAGTTGGTTTGGTGTTCCACTCCTCTTCCTGGTTTTTAGTTTGCTCATTGGATTGGGTCATGTTTTCCTGTTTTCCTGATTTTCAGTATAGTTTGTAGTTTTTTGTTGCTGTCTGGTCATCACTATATCTTGATGGGTTTATTCAGTTGATTAGTTTTTTGTGTGTCAGGGTCCTATTTTTGTTTTTGTGTGCATGTTAAGTCTTCCCTTCATCACTTTGTTCTTCTTATTCTATTTCCTTGTTTTGGGCTAAGGTCCCTTGAGGAAGCACTAATTTTGTCGTGGTATCTCCAGATTGACATCCAGACACCTCCTGCTTTGTAGTTTCCTGAAACAGCTTCAGCAGGATCGTGTCACCACTCAGCCGGTCCTGGCATCTATGTGGGTCTTTCTTGGAGAGCTGTGCAGATGCTATTTAGTCAGCCAGCAGGACCTTGGTGGGCCCTGTGTCCAGCTTGCATACACAGTCCTGGAACTGCAGGGGAACTGCAGGGTGTGGGTCCTCCTAGTGGCCTAGCTCACTGTAAACAGTAAAGTCCCCTTGCTGATCCTGAGGACAGGCACTAACTGCCTGCCAGTGGCTCTCACTCTCGTGCTCCCTCCCGCTCTCCCCAATGTCTTCTTAATATCCTCAATCTCTTTAGCCATCTCATTGAATTTATTAAGGAAATTTGTTTGAACATCTATGATTAGTTGTCTCAATTCCTTTATGTCATCTGGAAGTTTATCTATTTCCTTTAACTGGGCCATATTTTCCTGTTTCTTGGTGTGGATTGTAATTTTTTGTAGGTGTCTTGGCATCTGGCTTACTAGAGTATTTATTCTGGGTGCAGTTTTTCTGTTTAATTTAGGGCTTCCTGCCCTTTCTCCCTTGCTGGTTATGCAGTAGGAGACAAGTATGTAGTTGGTGCTGTATGCTGTGGAGGCTCAAGCTACCTTCATTGCCCACATTGCCCAATGAAGCTTCTCCCAACTTTCTGCTTTGCCAGGTGTAGGACAGAGTCACAGCTATGTGGAATAATCAAAGTCATGCAGGCCTTGACTATAGTTGCCCAGAGAGACTGATGAAGCTTCATTCCCCTTTCTTCCCTGCCTGGGGTGAGGATGGAACTGCAGGTGTGGGCAGCAATCTGTGCAGTGTGGGTCCAAGATGACTGCAATTGCTCTGGTAGACTTCTGACTATTCAGTCTGTGCCAGCCAAAGTTACCTGCAGTTACCTGTATAGGCTGGTGCAGGGTCTGCCAACCTCCTCCTTGCCAGAGGTGGGGCTGAAGCCTAGGCTAGGGCTGCAGGCCAATCTGGGTGAAAGAAACTGGTTCCTCCTGTCACTGTGATTTTCAATCTTGGCTTCCCCTCAGGCTGGGGAAAGAGTCAAAATGGTGGCCACCAGCCTCTATCTGACTTGGGCAGATTCACATCCCAGCTGTTCCTAGGGTTGTATCTTAGCCAGCTGAGTCTACCAAGCAGTAGCCAAAATCAGTGGCCAACCATCTCCTCCTCCCCTGTTCTTTGGAAAAGGAGTTTCCAATTCCAGCCACAGAATAGCTCTTAGGGCGGCTCATGCTTCCAGAGTAGGATAATCACAGGCTTATGTGGCTTGGCCAGTAATTTCCTGGAGAGCTTCTTCCTGGCTGGATGTTGATCTGGTGCTTCGGCTAGAGCTGCAGTCTGATCTGGATGGAAAGAAGCTGGTCCTCACCAGCACTGTGATTTTCAGTCTGCTCCACTTCCCCTCATGCCAATGCCCTGTAGCAGAAGCTGGCTCTAGGAGCCCCTTATTCCACCACCATCTTGCTGATTGTCCTGTACAGTCATTTTTGTTCATTTGTTTTTGCATGAGGCTGTCCAGTTGTTCCAGTACCACTTGTTGAAAAGACTAACCTCGCTCAATTTGATTGTCTTTCTCCATTGCCAAAGAACAGTTGACTATATTTATGTGGGTTTATTTCTGTGGTCTCAATTCTCTTCCATTGATCTATTTGTTCTTTCACTAATACTGTACTGTCTTGATTACTGCAGCTCTACAGTAAGATTTGAAGTCAGGTAGTGTCAGATCTCCAGCTTTGTTCTTCAGTATTGCATTGACTATTTTGGGTCGTCTGTCTTTCCACATAAAATTTAAAATCAATTTGTCAATATCCACCAATAACTTGATGGAATTTTGTTTCAGTTTGTGTTGAATCCACTTAACAAGTTGGAAATAACTGACATCTTAATAATATTGAACATTCCTATCTATGAATATAGATTATTTCTCCATTTACTTAGTTCTTTGATTTTATTCATTAGACTATGAGTTTTCTTCTTACAGAATTTGTATATATTTTGGTAGATTGTTCCTAAGTATTTCGTTTTTATTTGGCACTACTATAAAAGGCTTTGTGTCTTTAATTTCAAATTCCAATTGTTCATTGGAATATAAGAAAGCAATTGACTTTTCCACTTAACCTTTGATTCTGCAACCTTGTTGTAATCAGTCATTAGTTCCAGGATTTTTGTGTATGTGTCAATTCTTTGGGATTTTCTACATAGACAAGCATATCATCTGGAAACAAAAAATTATATTTCTTCCTTCCTAATCTGTTTACCTTTTATTGCATTTTCATGTCTTATTGCATTGAGTAGGACTTCTATTCTGATGCTGAATAGGAGTGATAAGAACGGACACACTTTTGCTGATCTTCAGAGGAAATCATCTATTATGATGCTAGCCTGTAGTTTTTTTTGTAGGTGCTATTTTTCAAGTTGAAGAAGTTCACCTCTATTGCTAGATTGTTAGGTGATTTTTTCATGCAGTGGTGCTGGATTTTGTAAAATGCTTTCTCTGCATTTATTTATATGGTCATATGATTTTTCTTCATTAGCCTCTTGACTTGGTGGTTTACATTACTTGATTTTGAATGTTGACTCAGTCTTGCACACTAGAGAGAAATCCAACTTGGTCATTATATGTAATTGTTTTTATAAATTGTTGCTTTTGATGTGTTCATGATTTATTTGCATATTTCATACATATTTTCTTGAGGGATTTGGATTTGTAATTTTTCTTTCTCATAATATCTTTGTCTGGTTTTGGCAGTAGGGTAATTTTACCATCATAGCATGAGTCAAGAAGTTTTTCCTCTGCTTCTGTTCTCTTAAAGAGACTGTATAGAATTGGTATTATTTCTTCTTTAGCTCCTTTTTAGAATTCACTAATGAAACTTTCTGGGCTTGGTGTTTTCTGTTACAGAAGGGTATTAATTATTGATTCAGTGTCTTTCATAGATATAGACTTATTTGTTGATCTATTCCTACCTGTGTAAGTTTAAGGTAGATTGTGTCTCTTAAGGAATTTGTCCCTTTCATCTAAGTTATCAAATATGTAAGGATAGAGTCATTCATAATATTCACTTGTGATCCTTGGTAACATACATGGTATCAATAGTGATAATCCCTCTTTCATTTCTGATATTAGTAATTTGTATCTTCTCTCTTTTTTCCTTGGTTGGACTGGCTAGAGGTTTAACAATTTTGTTGATCTTTCTAAAGAACCACCTTTTGGTTTTGTTGATTTTTACTATTGTTTTCTTGTTTAGATTTTAATTGATTTCTGCTCTAATTTTTATTGTTTCTTTTCTTATCCTTAACTTGGATTTTGTGTTACTCTTCTTTTTATACTTTCTCAAAGTGGAATTTTAAGCCATTCGTTTTAGATCCTTCTTTTAATATGTGTATTCAATGCTATAAATGTCCCTCTATCCACTGCTTTTGTTGAATCCCACCAATTTTGGTAAGTTGTATTTTCTTTTTCACTTAGTTAAAAATATTTTTAAATTTCTCTTGAGTTTTCTTCTTTGAACTATGGTTTATTTAGAAGGGTGTTTTTTAATATTTTAGAGTTTTCCAGCTCTCTTTCTGTTATTAATATTTACTTTGATTCCACTGTATTCTGAATGCATAGTTTGTATGATTTCTAGTCTTTTAAATCTGCTTGAGATTGTTTTATGGTCCACAAAGGAGTCTATCTTGGTGAATGTTCCATGTAAGTTTGAGAAGAATTTGTATTCTACTGTTATATGATGAAGTATTCTGTAAGATCCAATTGATGATGGTGCTGTTTCTTACTAATTTTCTGTGTGTCTGATCTGTCAACTACTGTAAGAGGGTTGTTGTAAGAGTCCAACTATTTCTCCATGCTTTTCTATGAGTTTTTGCCTCATATATCTTGATACTCTGTTGTTAGATGCATACACATTCAGGATTGTATGTCTTCTTGGAGAATTTACCCCTTTACCATCATGAAATATCCCTCTTTACTCCTGTGATTTTCCTTGCCTAGAAATCTGCTTTGTCTGAAATTAATATAGCTGTTCAATCTTTCCTTAGATTAGTGTTAAAGTGGTATGCCATTTTCTACCCCTTTACTTGAATCTACTTCCAGTAAATTAAATAAAGTAAATCTAATCTATCTGTATTTTTAGACAACATACAATTGGATATTATTTTTATATCTTCCTTGATAGGTTTTTTAAATCATGTTCAAAGTCTGAAAGTCAGAGCAGGCTGGTGGGGATATTCTGCTCGTTGATATAGCTGATGATTATAATCCAGTGCTAAGAATAACCCCTAATGTGTTAATCAGGATTCTCTAGGGAAACAGAACCAATAGGAGATGGATGTAAATAGTATCGAATTTTTATAAAGTTGTCTTATGCAACCATGGGGATACACAAGTCCAAATTCCTCAGGGCAGGCTGCAAACTAGAGCTCTGATGAAAGTCCTCGTTGAATTTCCCAGGAGACTCTGGCTGTCTTAAGTAGAGATGGGAATTCTCTCTCTGAATGCTGAAATCACTTCCCCTTTTAAGGCCTTCAACTGATTGGATGAGATGTCACTCATTGCTGAAGGCATCCTCTTTGGTTGATTGTAGATATAATTAGCCATGCATGTAATCAACTCACAAATGATTAAAATCCATGAAATGCCTTTGAATTACAATTAGCCCAGTACTTGCTTGACCAAACAAGTGGGCACCATTACTTGGTCAAGTTCACACATTAGCCTAAACATTACAGCTAGTAAGTAATTTCTTTATACTTTTTCAAACATATGTTGCTTCTATATATCTTTAACAGCAATGTCGTAACAGATTTTTTCATGGTCATTTTACAGATGAGAATCAAAGAAGTTAAACTGACTTCCCCAAGAAGACAGAACTTTAAAGAAAGCATTAGTTCTTATTGAAGCTACCCAAGGGGCTGTCAGTAGCAGAATATATATTTGAGTTTAAATTACTAGGGGTTTTGGTATTCTGATATAAAAGACAGAATAGTTGTAGGTCCTTGCTTGTATCGCTTCAGTCAAGGATAAAGAATATCAGGGCTAAGTACTCTGCAGTTCTCTGTTTCTTTCCTCCATAGTGACAAAACTGCAGGGCAGCTACCACCATTAAGTTTGTTTCACAGGAGCATAAACAGGAAATAAATGAGGAGAAGAAAGAGTGGTATGCATGTCAAGAAAGCAAAGGTTTTCCTGGAATTCTCCAGCAGCTTTCTCTATAGATCTCATGCTTATTTCCCATTGCAATCCATAGACTTAGATGCGGCAGGGAACGTGAACTTCATCTCTCCAGTTTCTACTGTAGAGGAAGGCAAAGGAGAGGACTTTTGAATGGAAATGAGAAAGTCAAATTACAGTGTCTGCTCTAGTACTAAAGACAGGTCTTTAATTCTGGTATAAGAAGTCTGCTTATCTTTCTTTTAAAACATACTGCATTCCAAACCTATAAAGATTTTCTTTGAATATTAAAAATTAACATAACAAATAAAAATAAAAATTTTGTTATCCAAAACAATTCTATTTTTCTCCTCTTAAAAGTCATTTTCTTCTGCACATTGAATGTAAACATGATTTATTTATTACATTTGAATGGGACCTTGTTTTAAGATGGGACACTTGTTTTAAGATAAATTATTATGGATATTATCATTAGATAAAGGTATATGGATGCATGGTGTGGCTGAATCTGCCGATTGATACCATTTCTGTTTCCTCTTCTTGCTGATTGCGCAACTAGATGTTGTTACCCAGCTTTCCTTGCCATTAGCTGTGGCCATAGGAACATGTTCCAGCCACAGAAGTTTCCAGAAATGATGCATGCCATTTCTCAGACTGTCTTACGTAAATTTCCCAGGCAGACTTGTCATATTGCTCATGGCTCAACTGTTTGCAGCAAACTCTGTAGTTTTAGGAAATGGTGGAGTCAGAGATGGAAGGAACTGTTTGTATATAAGAAATACTGACATTGGTCTCTTAAGTAAGCAAGAAATTGTAGAAACAGATACATTTGGATAAGTACAGAAGGATAGAACTCATTTGTAGTCAGATTTGACCTTGGTCCAACCTCCTACAGAATCTTTTTTTTTTTTTTAGGGGGTATCTGGGATTGAATCCAGGACCCTGTATGTGGGAAGCAGGTGCTCAACCACTGAGCTACACCCACTTCCCCGCTACAGAGTCCTGATCAGAGGACAGCCTTCTGAATGAAGACTGGTGGTGGGGACCACTCAACTGGGAAGAGACCTCTGATTACCTGGATAGACCTTCAGTCCACACATAGCCCTGGAGCGTGTCCCACTCTGAGGCTTTGTAATCAAATTAACTAATGCTCACAACCAACTAAATACATTAAGACAAGAGAACAGTTCAACTGAATTTTCCAGGCCAGAAGTTAGACAATCAAAACTGATGAATAGATAAAACTAAACTCTTTTCTAGATTCAAGTCATGCTTTGCAAAGTCTGTATGTGCCCTTTTATATCACAAGTGTTCCGAGCCTGCATTTTCTATAAGAATTATGTAATGTTTAGAAACCTATGAACAACTGGATAAAATGTACCTCAGTGTCCTTCTGAACAAGACTGTCTTGAATTTTTTCATAGAATGTATTAAACTAAGATGTTTATTATGGCTCCTCGTCTTTAGACCTGCCACTCCTCAGTAGACCATTAGTTCCTTGAGAACAGGAGCTTATCTTATTTGTCTTTGTATCCTAAAGACCCACGACAGTGCCAGACACATAGTAGATACTCAACAAATACTGAATTATTACTTGGATAAATGTCTTCAAAATGGGTTACAAACTGGTAAAGCTCTGTTTAGTGACTTAAAGTTTCATAAGATGAAAAATGAAGTTTTTCTGAGAGATTGAATTGAAAGTTCAAATGCTGGGATGCATCAATAAAAAGTTTTTGATGACATTATAAATAATAGATCAAATACTTTACAGAAAACAGTGCATTATAACATACATTCATTCCTTTTGTACATATATATACTTATATGGGCTAGATTAAGATGGTTTGGTGGTCTGGGGGCGTGTGGGAGCTGGGGAGATGATGATAAGCAGGTGAAATTCTCAGCTATTACTGTGTAAGTTTGTATACCTCTATTTGTTCTGATCTAGCACCCTCGATCTGGGCTTCCATGAGGAATATATGAAGATGCACATGGAAGAGGGGGTCTAAAATATCCAAAAGTCACTTGTCATGACATTCAATAGCATGTCTAATCTGCTACCACCTAACTTGGTGGCCTCTATCATCCAAACACATCTAGAATCACCGTCCCCCCACGCCCAGCACCTACTAACTCAGAATTGTGTGCAGTTTCTCAAGATCACTGGCTTGTCCAGTCTTCTGAACTTACACAAACTTCTCTGCCTGGATTGCTTGCCCTGGGCTTGTTGATCTTGGGAAATCCTTAATGCATAATTGTAGTGTTGTCTCCTCCCTGGAGCTTTGCCCAACACGTCCCACTTCCTGAACAGCACAGGCTGTTCTGTTCTTTGTACCTTCTTCGTCTTGCCTCTGTTACACTCTGTTTACATACATACACCCTCTGTGTGGCCATGTGGTTGTTGACTGCTGTAATCATACCTTGCCCTTGGGACATCTCCATGCAGAGAGAGGGAGCCCCACAGATGGTTGAGGAACAAGTGAGTCAATCCAAAACAGTCCTGGGGAAAATGGACAGGAACATGGACCGGTGACGGCTTCCTGGGTGCCCTGTAGGTAGCGACGGCAAAACTTATGAATTAATCATGACATACGTTTGGCTCTCGGTGAACGTCACAATGAGATTTTATAGTTCACGGAACTGCTCAGATGCTTTAGTCTTGAACAAAATCACTTGGCATCTCCCCACTTGGCATCGTCTCTTTGTTTCTGTCTGGTCTTAGAGTAACTTTTCCATTATGTGCACCACGAGGGTTCATGCGAAGAGCATTATTAGCTGTGTTTTGTTTTTTAATGTCATCTGTGTGTTTTCCTCTCCAAGTCCCTGAATGCCTCTCCAGGGGGAGAAGACCCTTCCAGAACATCTGCTCTCAGCCTCTGCTGATTTGCCTGCCATCAACCCTACATCAGCCAGACACAACCTTTGGGGGTTCTGCCTCCCAGGGAGCTTTTGGGTGCACAGTAGAGTCGCCGCAGGCTCCCGCCGTGGGACCCCAGCAGCCTCAGCAGTTTGTTCTTGGTCCTGTTTGAGTGGCACATGGCTTGAAGGAGGTGGCAATTCCCAAAGGTCAGAGCACGTCCTTTGAAACTCAGCTCTTCTGAAACTTGACATTGAAATGTGGTCCACAGAGCATTCAGGACTTTTTTTTTTTTTACTAAGAGCAGGATGGAACTAAAAGGATGAGAGGCTTGTGTCAACAAGGTCCTCTTTGGTTTCGTCCTCTTTGTAGATGTATTATTATATTATTTGTATTATTTTTAAAAGGTATATTACATCAAATCTTTAAAGCACAAGTATGTGCAGGCACACGTACATCCAAATCTTTACAAAAGAAAACACAGATCTAAATGATGGAGCCAAGAAAATGGAAAACAGATTTCTGGGTCAAAGTTAATTTTCAGTGTTCTCCTGAGCACGCCTCCTTGCCTGTGTTATTTCTGTCCCTTTAGCATGTCCATGCCATGCTTGACTGCAGAGAGGAGGACGAGCTTCTGCAGGAGCTGCTGGACGGGGGCCAGGGAAGCAGCAGAACCGAATCATCCATCCCAGCGGCCTTCCTAGTTGATCCCCAGATCGTGGCAACAGCATAGAAACAAAAGCCAACTTTCCTACCATGCCACATCCTCTGCGGTGTGTATTCATTTACTTACTTATTTTGCACCCATGGCCTGTGTCATCAGAAGCTAGGACATTGCCTTGCTTGGATCTGAGAAATGATTTGCCCAGTCTATGCTGAAGTCTTGGATAAAGAAGAAATGGATCTACCATTTCTAATGGATGTTTCCCAAGCTGGGTGACAGAGAATCTGGGTTCCCTGTTTTTTTTTTTCCAATTCAATTCTATGTTACATTCAGAGAAATTTTCTTTTCAATCTAATGAAAAGGTTTAGCTTGCTCATTTTTAAGGGACACAGCAAATTCTAGACACATCTCTGAAGCACATTTCTTCACTGCTTTACTGGGCAGAAAACCAATGTTCAGGTTTACATACGAGCTTCCTAGTCCCCCCGGCTGACAGCGTTTGATTTCTCAACATACCATGGGTTTGTTATTAGAGCTCTAAAACGTCAAGTCATTTCAAACATGAATTAGTATACTTTAGGTGTGTTTGCAGATACTTATGTATGTATATATGTGTGTATATTGGTTTTATATTTTTATTTTTAAACTTTCAAATAGTTGCGTTGTTCTGTATTGAAAAATATTCTTGGTTATCTTCTGTATTAGCAAGTAAATTTTCTCTTCATAATAAGTAAGGAAAGTTTTTCATGGATCCCCTAGCACTTACAAGTGAAGCTTTACCACAGCAAACACTCCTTACCAAATATTTAATTTCACCTCCCACTGTGCCACGTCATTTTTTTCTATAAGCCTCTCTCGTGAATACCATGTATTCATATATGAGTCCTCTAAGGGACTCTGAGCAACTAGAGAGGGCCATGTCTTTATCTGTATATTCCCATTAGTACAACCACTGACACAAGGAAACACTCAAATGCGGGTCATAACCTGAATTAAAAATCATGTATATTCTTTTTGTACTAATGATAAACAGGGCATTATAAGAATGTATAGTGTTATGATTTATATTAAGTATAATGCCATATATTTGTAATTTTGTAAGAATTTTCACGTTTTTTATTAGGTGCTAGTAATAAGAGGAAAAATTACATTGTAAAACCAGCAGACAAAAAGCCTTCTTTTTAAAGAGTACCATGAAACATGACCTTGGGGTTGGACCTGCTGATCCCTGTGAGATGCGGCGTGTGTGCCACTGCCTGGCCGCCTTCTAAACAACAGTTCTGCTTCTGCAGAAAGGTTCTTGTCCTCGCCATTTCAAAAGAAGGTCTCAAGCACCTTGAGTGGAAGAGCCTATTTCCAGAGAAAAATCAACAATTATGGATAGAAAGGAGATGAGAGAGAAGGGATGGAGAGAAGCAGCAGAAAATTTTAGCACCCGCACTTTGGGTGGCATGTAAAGTCATGCATTTAATTCAAATTAACCTGTGGCATGGTCTTTTTTTTTTTCAAGATTTATTTTTTATTTATTTCTCTCCCCTCCTCCCCAGTTGTCTGCTCTGTGTCCATTCGCTGTGTGTTCTTCTGTGACCGCTTCTATCCTTATCAGCGGCACCAGGAATCTGTGTTTCTTTTTGTTGCGTCATCTTGTTGTGTCAGCTCTCCGTGTGTGCGGTGCCATTCCTGGGCGGGCTGCACTTTCTTTCATGCTGGGCGGCTCTCCTTACGGGGTGCACTCCTTGCGCGTGGGGCTCCCCTACGCAGGGGACACCCCTGTGTGGCAGGGCACTCCTTGCGCGCATCAGCACTGCGCATGGGCCAGCTCCACACGGGTCAAGGAGGCCCGGGGTTTGAACCCTGGACCTCCCATGTGGTAGGCGGATGCCCTAACCACTGGGTCAAGTCCGCTTCCCGGTGGCATGGTCTTGAACAGATACTGGATCTCGTCCTGATTTTGCTCCGAGCTCGGAAATGCCATGGGGTGAGCCTTGGGCTGCTGCCCCCTGGAACATGGACACTGAGGGTCCCCAGCAGAGCCTTCTGTGGGTGCTGATCGCTAGTTGACAACAAAGAGGAGTCGACATCTCTTTTCATAGCTGCTAGGCAGGAGAACGAGTTTAAAATAGGTTTTATTTCTCAGTCATGTTCTTTTTTCCTTCAGGTGCTCGTTTGCTTTGATTATTCTTTCCATCTCCCCATCCAGATGTCTTGTTTTCTGCTGCAGCTGCCCGCAGCCGTATCCCTCTGCAAATGGAAACAGAACGCTGGCAATAACCACAGTCAAGCTCCCATATTCCTACTTAGTGTCCAGAGTCCTTGAGTACTGCAGAATGGCCTTTCTAATAATAATAATGACTGGTGGGGAAACGGACGTTGGCCCAGTGGTTAGGGCGTCTGTCTACCATATGGGAGGTCCGCGGTTCAAACCCCGGGCCTCCTTGACCCGTGTGGAGCTGGCCCATGTGCAGTGCTGATGCGCGCAAGGAGTGCCGTGCCACGCAAGGGTGTCCCCCGCGTGGGGGAGCCCCACGCGCAAGGAGTGCGCCCGTGAGGAAAGTCACCCAGCGTGAAAAGAGAGAGCAGCCTGCCCAGGAATGGCGCCGCCCACACTTCCCGTGCCGCTGACGACAACAGAAGCGGACAAAGAAACAAAAGCAGACAAAGAAACAAGACGCAGCAAATAGACACCAAGAACAGACAACCAGGGGAGGGGGGGAATTAAATAAATAAATAAATAAATCTTTAAAAAAATAATAATAATAATGACTGGCAATTACTGAACACTTGCTTTGTACTGCACAGAGTTATGAATGCTTTACATGTATTTCATTTAGTCCTCACAACAATACTATGATAAAAGAACTCTTATTATTCCCATTTCAAAGATGGGAAAGCTGAGGCACAGAGTCCACATAAGACATCAAGAGAGGGTAGGATCAGAGATTGAAATCTAGGAAAGTCTAAACCCAAAACCTGAACTTTTAGTGTTTCCTCTTAGGGAATTTATAGGCTGAACTTTCAGACAAGTCCTTCCTCCCTCTATCCCTCTCCCCTTCTCTTTTTTTCCTCCCTCCCTCTCTCACTCCCTTATTTGCTTTAGTTATCTCTTCCTTTTTTAAAACTCATACATTTTTTTTCCTTTAGAAAAAAATACATTTAGAAAATATGAAACACATGAAAGGAAACTTACATTTTTGGGTGTGCAAGACACCTTATCAGATACTTTAAAATGCTTTTGTCCTTGTATGTTCTCTATATTTTTAAAACACTTTTCTTGAGTCCTTTTTATAGGCAATGAGCCCGAGCTACACAGAGACCACTTTCCTGCACAGTGTTGGGTAGTGGAGCCTATTGGCTGTGGTTACAGATTCTCCTTAGGAAAGGAGGTGCCATCAAGGATTGCATTGAAGAAGTGTCTCGAGCTCTAGATGTATTATTGTACTTGAGAATTGAGGCTGTAACTCTTGAGAGTGGAAACAAGTGGCAGGGCAATAGCCACTGGAAAGGAAGTAAGAAAGAGAAGGGAGAAATGACTCACAAACTGTCCCCAACTTCAAACATCTTTATACATTATGTATATGTCACACACACATATATACATACATTTTTAACATTTGTCTTATAGCCCTAGAAGTTCTTAGGCATAAACAATGAATATTTACTAATCCATTAATGCAGCCTTGTGTATAGCACTTTGTATCCTTCTCTTTAATTTACAATTGATGCAAATTCTGGGCCTCATTATACTGTTATCAAAAAAGAAAAAAATCCTAACTTCTAATAGAAGAATTTATTATTATCAGTGGGATACTTGGTCACTGTGTAAAGAAGATGCCATAAAAACATGACATAACACAGAAATTCATAGCAAAGGGGTCTAATACTGAGAAAAAAACTTTTATTTTAAAAATATATTGAGACCTTTACCTGAATGTTACAAACATCAATAAAATTGCATTGGGTCCAGTTTTAAGATGTATAGTCAATTTGCTTATTTGTTAATTACAGCTATGCAATTTAGTATTAATCTACATGTCAATTTGATACCACAACTTCTGTTTCTCTATTGTTTAGTTATCATTATTCTATACTATCATTGTAAACCTATACTGTACAATTCAGTAGTCAATAAACACATGTGATTATTGAACATTTGAAATGTTACTTGTCTGAATTAAGAAGTTCTATAAATATAATATGCCATATTATGAAGAAATTTTGAAAATTTCTTGTTAATTATTTTCTTTGACTACATGTTAAAATGATAATACTTTTAATATATTGGAATAAATAATATATACTATTAAAATTAATTCCATTTATTTCTTTACTTGTTAAATATAGCCACTAGAGAATTTTAAATTACATATGTAACTCACACTTGTAGCTTGTATTATATTTCTATTGGACAACACTCTTCTAGATTTCTCTCTTCTCGCTGGCCATACTTAAAATGTTTTCATTATTAGGTTAGATGGCAAAAGGTAATGTGAATCAGTGAATAAGGTAGTGTTAATTTGGCTTGTGGAAAAAATAACTGAAGGAATCGCTCCTTGAATAGATGGTATATTTTCCTCCTTGCAGGAAACAAGATGTAACATTTCTACAGAGGACTTTAATTGACCTTAATGTGACTGAATCCATATTTAAACAGAGGTTTTATTTTTTTATTTTTTTACATTTTCAAAAATTTATTTTTATCTTTATTTTTTGTTTTTTTTTTTACACTTTTAAAATTAAAGTTAATAGATCACAAAGAACATTACATTAAAAACATTAAAAAAAACAAAAAACAAAAGAGGTTCCCATATGCCCCACTCCCCACCCCATCATTTTTGTAAATTGTATTTTTTTGAAGACATATACATCACACACAAAAATGTTACATTAAAAAATATAAGAGGTTCCCATATACCCCCACCCCTCCATCCCCCTCCTCCCACACCAACAACCTCCTCCATCATTGTGGCACACTCATGGCACTCGGTGAGCACATTTTGGAGCACTGCTGTACCACATAGATAATAGTTTACCCTGTAGTTCACATTCTCCCCCAGTATATTCAGTGGGTTATGGCAGGATATATAAAGTCCAGCATCTGACCCTGCAATATCATTTAGGACAACTCGAGATTCCAAAAATGCCCCCACATCACACCTCTTCTTGCCTCTTCCTGCCCTCAGCAACTACTGTGGTCACTTTCTCCACCTCAATGCTACAATCTCTTCTACTACTAGTCACAATAGTTTTATACTAGAATATCAGTAAGTCCACTCTAATCCATACTCTATTTCTCCATCCTATGGATCCTGGGATGGTGATGTCCATTCTACCTCTGGATCAAGAGGGGGCTTAGATTCCACATGGACGATGGATGCAGTTCTTCTGCTTGCAGTTATAGGCACTCTTGATTTCCTGGTGTGGTGACTGACCATCCTCACCTCCCTGTTAGCTGACCTGGGTAAGTCCAATGAACCAGAGAGTAGGAGTCGCAACTCTGCTGAGGCTCAGGGCCCAGCTGGCACATGGGCAGTCCAGAGATTCAAGACCCATGAGTATGCACCTAAACAGAGATTTTAATTGTCATATTTAAACCTATTGTCATTTTAAACAGGATTTACCACAATCACTGTAGGAAAATTCTAGAATAATATTTTAAGAAAAATAATAGGCATGAAAATTATAAGCAAAATGTGAATTGAAGTGAATTATCAAGGCACGTTATTAAGGAATCAGGCTCTTTCCATTCCTTCTGTCACCACTGGAGAGTCAGCTTTTTCCTTAGTCTAGTTTCCTGTTTATTACAGAATGGCTGCAGAAGTTCCAGGAGTCATCTGCACCTAGCAAAGAGGCCACTGGAACAAAAGCAGTGGTCTCTTCTTTGTGTTTAAGAACAATGAAACATTTAGTAGAAAATGTCCACTAGACTCTCGTGTTTCATTGGCTGCAATGGTGTCAAAGGATCATGCCTAAAGCAATCACTGCCAAGCAGCATGGGAAAATCACAGGGATCAGGACCCACTATCAACGGATGTGATGCACATACTCAGAAACACAAAGCCTTTTCAGGAGAAAAGAGAGCTGAACAAATTTGGCTCTGAGAAGAAGGCAGAAATCGGTGGAGATGGATGTAAGGTAGGTGACCGTGAGTGACTGCTAACACTACAGCTGAACTTTTATCTGGTAAACAAGCATTTTGAATTTCTAATTCTGAATATCATCCCTCAAAGCAAATTAATTTCTATTTTATGGTTCCAGAAATAGGACATTTCTATTTTTGGAAAAAGAATCCTAATTTTCAAGGACAATGAAGTTCTAGATTTTTAAAAGCAAATTAACTAGTTTTGTACTAATATATTTTAGTAATTTTAAAAATCTACCATTAACTATTATGCACAGAATTTTACAGGCCCATATCTTGACAATATAAGAAAAAATATTAATAACTGAGGCTTTGATTCCCTGCATTTAAAAAATAATTTCTGCATAGTAATTTATGTAACTCTCAGAGAGCCAGTGACCCAGCAAATCAGTTCCATTCTTATTTGTTTAAATATTTTGACATTTACATTACAACTCTGGCCACGTAATTTATTTTGCACATTGTATCTTACAAATAAATACTTAGTTAACAATGAATTTTTCAGAAATTCAAACAATTTGAGAGCTGGAAAGGAGTACATAGATGGTCATGTCCAAATCTTCTGATGTTACAGATGATAAAACTGACATACAGAAATCGCACATATGCTTAGTAACACCCAGTCTCACGTTCAGTCAACAAAGATTTCCTGAGCCCTATAATGATGGCACTGGGGTTTCCTTGTGAAAACAATCAACTTTTATGTTTGGTGTTGGAAAGTGGGTGGTGGTGGCAGAAAACCGACAAATGGGAAACCTCACTTAATTTCCAATTGTCATTGCTGCTACAAAGCAAAAAAGCAAAGGACATAAGGAAAACAGAAATAAACTTGATAGAGTATCAGACGGTCTTTCAGACTGGAAGTATGAAAAAAAGCAAGAGCATGTGATGAGGAAGAACCGAGTATGCCTGGCAAGAGGCCACAGTGAGATCCAAGAGGCAGGAGAAAAATCGAACCTGTTTAAGGAAATTGCAGGAGCCAGTGTAAATGAAGGATGCAGTCTGGTCAAGGGAAAGACACATCCAAGCATAAACAAAATCTTCAAAACTGAGGCCTGGAAAACAGGTTAGGGCCAAACCATGGGAGTGGTTTTTGTTTGTTTGTTTTTTATTTTATTTTATTTTAAGGGTAATCTAAAGTCATTAAAGGGTTTTATACAGGAAAAGCATCATCTGATCTATACTTTAAGAAGATTACCTGGCCTAGCTGTTACGTAAAGATGGACTGGAGAGGAGCATCGATGGCCATGAGGGGACCAGGTAGGAGGCTAGTGCAATGGTTCAGGCGAAATGTCATGACTTGCACCGGGTTGGTAGCTGTATAACTTGCAAATAAATGGTTGTATTCAAGATATTTTTAAAAAATACTACCTATAGGATTGGAAGATGGATTGTATAAACAGTGTGACAAAATTAAGAAGTAAAGGAAGGATTCTAGTTTTCTGAAATCACTAAGTTGGGTAAGATGGTGTAGGAATCAGGTGCACAGAATTGTTCCCAATACTGAGAGGCCCATGACCAAGCTAAGTGGAGAGGAGAAGTTGGCAGCCTCTGTGTAGACAGATGGGAAGGCTTCAGGCAGAACCCTGAGAAATGTCACATTAGAGTCTGGGCCAAGAGGAAACCAGGAAAAGAGGCTAACAAGAAGAAGCCAATGCTTTAGGAAGATACTAAGAAAGTGTGATGCTTGTGGAGCCAGGAGTAGAGAGATTTATTTCAAGAGGTGGAGATATTGATCTGACAATATACAAATCCATTCTGGTCTTTGATAAGTCAAAATCAGTGGAGAGTGGAAAGATGGAAGCCAGCTTACAGTGGACTGAAGAATGCATTGAGGGAAGCGGATTTGGCTCAACTGATAGAGTGTCCACCCACCATATGGGAGGTCCACAGTTCAAACCCAGGGCCTCCTGGCCCATGCGGTGAACTACCCCATGCTCAATGCTGATACACATAAGGAGTGCCCTGCCACGCAGGGGTGTCCCCCGTGTAGGGGAGCCCCATGTGCAAAGACTGCGCTCCACAAGGAGCTGCCCCGCGTGAAAAAAAAGCGCAGCCTGCCCAGGAGTGGCGCCACACACACGGAGAGCTGACGCAGCAAGATGATGCAACAAAAAGGGACACAGTTTCCTGGTGCCACTGACAAGAATGCAAGTGGACACAGAAGAGCACACAGCGATTGGACACAGAGCAGACAATGGGGAGCCAGGGAGCAGAGGGAAGGGGAAAGAAATGCATAAATAAATAAATCTTTACAAAAAGAGAATGCATTGGAGGTGACAATATGGAGATAATACGTGAAAATACTTGTTCAAGAAATGTGACTATTAACAAGGAATAGAGTATCGTGGCCATAATTGGATCAAGTTTCTGGATCAAAATAGTGGGGGAATAAAACCTGTATTTTATACCCACATTGGTCCTGATTCTACTACTTCATGAAGCTTCAGCAATTAGCCCCATATTGTTGACTTTGATGAGTGGAATAGGATTTTACGACCAACTTCCCAGTCTGTAAATGGAGGAATCATTTAGTCATTGATCTCATCTTTGAGAGCCTATATTTGCTGGACCAAGTTGGTGTAAAACAGTAAACGAAACACTCTCCATTCTCAAAGGCTAAAGAGCGTGGCAGGAACAGGCCAGTAGGCAGATGTGCATGGCGCTCATCCGTTCTTCAGTACAGGATGCTCCTGCGACATTAGAACTGGCCAACCTGGGCTGTGCTGGTCAGTGGGAACTTCCTAATCCTACCTGAGGAACTAGCAATGTTAACCAGGGAAAAGGTGTGTGTGTGTGGGGGGGAAACGTGGAGAGAAGGGAAACTACTCACAAACAGCATGTAAAAGAGCTTGGAGGAAGCAGTGTTGTGAATGGAATAAATTCTCAAACTAGCTGGGTGGCCACAGGAAGGCTGGGAGATGATATGTGCTCAAAGGTGAGACAGCCGAAGGGAACCATGTATTTGTGTGCACGCGTTTGTCCTCTGAGATTGGGGCACTGAGGTAGCTGTGATGGCGGGCTGGCCCGGGACACAGAGGAAGGAAGGAAGAAGGTAGAGCGTCACTGTGGAAGGAGGCAAGATAAAGCCATTATTAAAAGGTTTGGACTTTACGCAAAAGAGCCTTGTAAAATAATGTCAAGACCATATCCACCAGAACTGTCTTGCTTCATAAGGTTTCTAGTAATAACTACGTGTTGGTGTAATGAAAACGCTCTAACATCCATTGAAGTGCTGAATGCACTACTTGATGATTATAGAAATGCCAATGATTGCACACTTCAGATAAATCACACGGTTTATGAACAAAAAAATAATAGGATGGTTGGAGGAAAAAGACACAAATGTGAGACACCGACTACAGTGAGTAGTACTTTGTATTACTTTGTAATACTTTGACGATGCTCTTTCATAACTGTTATAAATGTTTCGCAACCAGGCAAGGTGCTTGTGGTAAGGGGAGGGAGGGGAGCCCTGAATGATGTCATGCACGCTCGTTAGTATGTTCACAGCTTTTACTCTGTACTTATTGTTTATGCATGTTCATGTATGAGTGATATACTTCAATAAATTGTTTTTAAAATGTAAAAAAAAATAGCAGTAAACATAAAGCAATTCATTAATGGTAGAGATGACTAAAGACAAGAGGGGAGAGAGGGGTGTTAAATATTGAGATCAGAGATTACCAAAAATGCTGTCTCCTAACTGGCCCAAAATTTGGAAAGTAAAGCAATATTGCAGAAAATTGTTTTATTGTCTAAATGAAAAATAGTAAGTTTCAGTCATTGTTTACCATATAATTCTATGCAGAAATGTACCTTACCAAAATATATATCCTACATCTATGAAATGATAACCTCAGAACATTATAGTCTTCAATCTTTTTTCTTGAAAAATGAAATGAAAAGCATCATAAATGCATGTTATATGCTATTAAGATGTTTACCAATATCTAATATGCTCTTTCTACTATATACTTATGGCCCAGAAGATTTCAACCAGACCAAAGTATATTAAACAAACTAGATAAAAATGACTGTATTAAAATGAGGCACAATATTGCCACGTAACAGACATCTCATTTGACAGTATGGCATTTTACATTTCTCTAGTCACATTGAAACCAGAAGTTAAAAGTGAAAAACCTAGGAAAAATATCTTAGTGACAAAGTTCTCCACCAATGCAACTTCCAACTTTAATCCAATACTGTACAAATTATTACCTAACCTGACAACTCAAGTGTGGATTTTCAGCTCTCACAGTAAATGCATCCAAAGGCGGTGAACTCTACAAAACTGAAAATCTTGAGTATTTCTTTCTGTGAAAGAATAGAATTTACCTGGTACTAGTTATCCTATAGGGCTGTTTTTAAAATTCATAAGAATTCAATAAAATTGTAGAAGAGTTTAGTAAAAACTCTGGTTATTTGCATAATGAATGTCAAGCTTTAGAAATAAATGTGAAAAGGTTTTTATATTCTGCAGTTATGAAGTCTATGTTCTTGTTTCTCTTGTTGAAAGAAACATTTACATGCTAATGAATTCTGCTTCAATAGAATGCCATACTTTTAAACTACCTACTTGTATTACTAAAGTGAATGTTTCCTAAATGGTTCCCGTGCTAACTAAAGTCCCTCAGCTCTATAAGATTCCTAAGCATTATTTCCAGGAGGAAAAATTTGAGGCCTTGTCATGGTCAAAAATAAAACCAGACAGGGTTCTGAGTCCTGGTCTAAGGTGTGTGTGTGTATATATATATATATATATGTATTCCTCATAGCAACCCTATGCTGTAAACTATTACTGTGCACTTGTTACAGATGAGAAAACAGTGACACAGAGAGGTTAAGTAGTTTGCTAATATCACACAGCCATAAGTATGGATGTGGAGCTGCCATATAAAATACAGGTTAGCCAGGGAAATTTAAATCCCAGATAAGCAACAAATTGGTTTTTCACATACATATGTTCCAAATATTGCAATGTATATAATTATACTAAAAATATTCATTGATTTCCTGAAGTTCAAATTTACCTGGGCATGATGTATTTTTATTTGCTATATCTGGAAACCCGACATGGAAAAGAGATTTATATCTAGTCTGCCTGTTCCCACAGCTCATCCTGTTTCCCATTACACGGAACTGTCACACTCTGTATAAGAAGCTTAATATTAAAAATTAGAAAGCACAGGAGCAAGAATAGCATGAAAACAAAAGATACTGCACAAAAATTTCGATCATTTGCACATTCATTGTCATCAGCATTAGACTGTCATTACATCAAAATTGTAATCTCTCCTGTTTATTGAGAGCTTCCTGTGAGCCGGGCACTATTGTTTTTTTCCCCTAAGATTTTACTTATTTATTTATCTTACCCGCGCCCCCCTTGTTTGCACTCAATGGCTTGCTCATCTTTCTTTATGAGGCACTGGGAACCGAACATGGGACTTCCCATGTGGTAGGCAGGTGTGCACAACAGCTTGAGCCACATCCTTTTCCCTCTTCTTGCTCTAAGTACATTAATTCATTTAGCTATTTTACCAACTCTGTGGTTATACTTAATAGTGATATTCAGAGAGGTTACAATGCTTTTCTAAGGTCACACAGCTAGGGAGTGGGTGGACCCCAAAGCATGCACTCATGCTGAAGCTTAAATCGTCGTTTCTACCATGTAATGCTGCCCGCCAGTGGTTCTCAGACTTGAAGGTGCTTCTGACTCACCAGAGAGGGTTTGTTAACAGGTCTTGCTGGCCCCACCCCTGAGTTTCCAACTCAGCAGGTCTGGGTTCGGGCCTGATAATTTGCATTTCTAGTGTGTTTCCAGGTGATTCTCAGGCCTGGTCCAGGAACTGCTCTGTAAGAACTTCCTGCTGCCAGCAATTCTCTCTCAGGCTTTTTCTAAAATACCCAAATTTTAGTGAAATGAAGGTTGGAAAGTAAAAGAAGTAGTGAAAAGAAGATAAGCTGTACCGCTCGGGAAAAGACACAGAGCACGAGGTGAAGGGTAAGAGGGGCTATGTTTTTGTGGTATTTTATGGGACTGTTCATGTGGGAGTCCGAGAGCATAACCAGGACACCCCGATGTCACGGCTGAAGTGGGATCTGACTCTGAGATCAGGAAGGTATAGATTCATCACCCATGTTATATGTTATAAACGTGAGCTGCTTCTCTTTCTAGAAAAGAAGGTAGAGGATTTAAGAAATGATTTTTCTCCACTTTGGCTTATTGGGGATAAAGTTTACCTATTTAGCATGGAATAAGCCACCTACCAAATCCATTAGGTATCACACGGTTGCTGCTAGTTTGTATTGGACTAACTTTCTCTCAGGCAATTTTGGCTTGTGCTTAAAAAATGAAAGAAATATTAATATTACATCATCAACTTTGACCCAGAAGTTCCACTCTTAGGAGTTGATATGAAGAACTTATTAAATTTTGATGGATTTATAAAGTTATTAATCACAGCATTGATTCTCCAAGAGGCAATTGGAAACAATCTCGACTGACACCTCCTCATAATCCTCTCGTGTACCACTGCCAGCTGCCTGGGACTCGCTCGCTTGTGTGGGCTTCTCGGCTGCCTCGAGCCCCGCGGCCTGGCTCCTTCACATCTTTCACAAGTCACCTTAATGAAACTGCTAATTTCATTATACTTGGTTGTATGTATTAGTTGTTGATTTATGTAATATCTGTATTTCCCTTTAATCCATGATCTCCACCAGGGAGAGACCATGTCTGATGGTTAAGACGCTTTCACACATTGTCTGGCACATAATAATCAATAAATATTTGTTAAATACATCGACGAATACATTGCCTTCTGGATTTCGCCTTACAAAGTTACATCTCTTAATTCTGTAAAGTCTCTAGAAACTTTGTCCCCAAAATGCCACAAATTGTCTAACATCAGATAACTCTGTGCACATACAATTTTCTAGGAAACATGTTATTAATTTCTGATTTTTTTCTGCAAGTTACTTAATAACTTCTCTGCTTTGAAAAAAATGAGAAAATATCAGTTAATTAAAAGATAGGACAAATGGGACCTCTATTTGCCTGTAAAATCTTCAATATCACAAACCAAAGAGAATGGGAAACGCTACCTTCCAGGCATAAACCTTTTGAAAATTTCAAATACAAGGAGGAGAATAACAATACAGAGGATGCATTTTTGTGGTTCAATGCCTTAGGCATATGACTTCTTGCTGGGACTAGAGGTTGTATAACCATATACTCAAAGTTATCAGTTAATTAATAAAAATTAGCCCATAATAGGGAAATCAAATATGCAAAAACAAAACAAACCACCAAACAAAAAACATGCTTAGGTGAAAGTGCTAGAGAATACATTAATTAAGGTAACTGTTAGTAAAGCAAACATATGAAAAATACCCCACAATAACAATTATAAGTCCAAACCTTTCAGGATGATTCAAAGACTCTGTGTGGACAGTCTAGTCTGTTCTTACCATGGTAGCTCTACACTCTTCTTTTATGACATTCAGTTTACTCTTTGTTGATACTTTCATACTTAGCCTTGAAGCTTGAGCTTCCTCTGCCATGTTTAATACAATGCTTTGCACTTGGTAAGTCTTTATAAGTATCTTAAAAAATTGAAGAATGAATGGGAATTTTTAGGAAGTTGGAAGTATTTCTCTGTTTGCAAGCCTGGTTATAAACCTGTGACATGTAGTTGTATTTTATTTTACTAGTTGTACTGGTCATGGTTCAACCAGAGTAAGAGCCAGTAGTATCTATATTACAAGGAATTAGTTTAACTGATTGCTAGCTGGGTCCAAAATGCACAAGACAGGTGACAGAGAGGCCAGGTGGGAATGCCAGGGTGTGAGCAGAAGCTGCAGTCCACAGGAAGAATTTCTTCTTCAGGAAAGATTTGGCGCTTTTCTTAACTGATGGAATTAGGATAATCTCCTTTACTTAAAGTCAATTTATTATGAACTTTAACTGCATCTACAATATATTTCACAGCAGTACCTAGATTAGTGTTTGACTGAATAACTGGGGACCATGGGCTAGCCAAGTTCATACATATTTGCTCATTACACTAGTATTCTGGTAAGAAGCAATCAGTATGCATTGCATAATATCAAATAGAAAATCCTTCAATTGAAAAGTGAGGTAATTAGAAAAGTCTCCAAAGTTCCTACCAGCTCTACAACATTATGAATATGAAGAAATTCCCAAACAACTATACCAAGACTTCTCTTCCAAATTACAGGATTGCTGGCTAAAAAAGATGGCGGTTCAGAATTAAGATGGTAAGTTTCAGAGACTCTTGGAATGAAATATTCTTTCAGGCATATTAACAGTGCCTCAAACTGTGGTGGTAAAATATCAAAACTTTGAAAAATAGTAAAACACAAAGAATGTGTGTGAAGAGGATGCATTCAATTAGATCCTTATGAAAAATGTCTAGGGTTGCGCTAAATATTTCCACACAAAACACTCAGTTTGTGAATTAATGAATATTTTTTCTAAGTGTAAATTTGATCAACTGGAAAACATACAGAGGAAAAATACCTTCTTGGAGAAAAATGGTGACTTGCTTTATAGACGATCTCTCTGCTTAAAGGATTCACGCTTTTTTCTATTAAAGACTTGGGATGTAAATGGATGTGGCTCAAGCAGTCGGGCTCCCATCTACCATATAGGAGGTCCAGGGTTGGAAGCTCAGGGCCTCCTGGTGAAGGCAAGCTGGCCCCCATGGTGAGCTGCCCCACACAGGAGTTCTACCCCATGCTGGAGTGCCAGCTGATGCAGAGAGCTGGTGCAGCAAGATGATGCAACAGAAAGAGACACAGAAAAGAGACAATAAGAGATGTAGCAGAACAGGGAGCTGAGGTGGCACAAGAGAATGATGACCTCTCTCCCACTCTGGAAGATCCCAGGGTCGGTTCCCAGAGCTGCCTAATGAGAAGACAAGCAGACACAGAAGAACACACAGCAAACGGACACAGAGAATGAGCAATGGATGTGTGTGTGTGGGGGTGGGGGGGTGGGGAGGGGGGAAAATAAATAAATCTTTTAAAAAAACTTGGGAGAAGGTAAGCTTCTTTCAAGTAAAATTCACTGGGCCAGATTACATGCAGATACTATCTACACAAAGAGAGTTGACAGATGTACCCTGGATAATTCAGCAAAATAGACAATTGCCATATTGAGGGTTTCTAACCATCTATCCACCTCTTTTTTGCCTAAACTTGAGACTTTGCATAATAGAGCATGTATATGTGCATTAATGTATTGACTGATAAGAGCTGACTTCTTCTGCCTTTTTAGTGAAAAATTTATCCATATGTTTCATGTTTTAGCAGTAGAATTTTCTTTAACTGAAATAATGAAACTATTTTTAAAGATGATCATGTTGCTGAAAATGTAATGCTATAAATATTCAGGTATGTTAGTTAATCATGTACTTCTAACCACAGAAAATCAGAGGAAAAATGGGCACATTTCCATTTGCTTTTATCTCTTAACCTCATTGATTTCTCAAAATTTTTGACCATGTACCAGTGACAGAAAATTTCTGAAACTTGGAAATAAGGCAGTAAGTTAGGTGGCATATATTTTCAATGTCAAACTGGAGTGAAGTCCACCAAGTATTATGTAAGTGAATGTACTTAGGTCATCTCATCTCACATTTACTATTGATTAAAGGTCCTACCTGAGCTTATTGGAATTACATGTTAACTTGCAGATTTTCTCCCAGTAGAGATGTAAATACAGTATGTTCAGTGGAGCAGATAACCCCAGAGATTCTGTTTTATGCCATGTATATTTTCTAGTCTTTTTCCAAGCATGCCATTTTATCTTAACAGTTTCAGCCTTCTGCTTAATAGATTCAGTCTTTTCTCTATTAATTAAGGGCATGTAAGATAAGGGCGCAAAATCATATTAATTAAGTAAATACAATGATGTATTTTTATTGTTGTCATCTTTATTTTGATGGGATATTTTTCAGTAATGATAACCATTAAAATTAAATATTTAACTAAACTGAACTTAAAGCTGGACCTTCAAATTCTTGTGTAAAAAGAGTAAAGATTTCAACATTAAAGCATCTTCATATTTTTCCTACAGTGACAGCATGTTATTCATAAATAAAATTAAGAGTACTTAAAATATAATTTTCTTCACCTGTCTCTAATGTCTGGAGGGTGAAATTTCAATAATTTCTAGAGGAAATTTACCTCATATAAAGTCTCTGCAAAGTTTCATACACTATATCCAGGATCCTCAATCTCAACTGAGATAGGACCAAATGAGCAACAGGGAACAAAAAAACAAACAAACAAACAAACAAACAAAAAAACAGACTAAGAACACCATGGGTGACCTGGTGTTCCAGAACATGACTTTAAAATAACTGCGATACACATGTATTTTAAAAGAAAGATATGGAGAGAGGAAGTCTTATGCCAGAAAATTGAAATCCGTAAAAATAGAATCAGATGGGAATTCTAGACCTGGAAATAAAGTAATTGAAATTTGTAACTAATAATTTAGTAAGACATTGACTAGGAAATTACTGAAATGGAAAATAAAACAGTAGAAAATTTCAGACAGAAACATGAAGAAGGAAAAGTATAGAAAACACATGAGAGGTCATAAGAGGTATGGTATGTAAAAGAACTAAAATGTGCTCAGTGAAAACTTCAGATGGAGAGCAAAGGGAGAATGTATCAGAGCAAAACATGTGAAAAGAAATCACAGAATTTTTCAAAACCAAGGAAATAAGCCACAGATTCAAGAGAATACAAATACAAAATAAAAACAAATGACAAACACATACACACACACTAGGCACACCATAGACAAACTTCTGAAAACCAAAGAGAAAAAAAAAATCAGCAAGAAATGGGAGAGGGTGCATATTACCTTCAAAAACCAATAAAACTTGCATGGTGTTTCTTCAGAAAAGATGGAAACCACATTGGGATGCTATCTTCAAATAACTGCCAGCCTAGGGTCTATATTTTCTGAAAATATCTTTAAAATATGAAAAATAAAATAGGGACATTTGACAACAAAATTGAGATGATTCATTGGCAGCACACCATCACTCATCACCCAAAGAAATATGAAGTACAGATCATGAGGGAGAAGAGAATTGATCCTTGATGGAAAATCAGAAAAGCAGAATGGAATGAACAGTTCAGTAAAAATAAATACTTGTGTAAATTTCAATGCCTATTGGCTATATAAAACAAAAATAATAATGCTTTCAGGATGTAAAAATATACGTAGAATTAATCCCATGAAAATAATAGCACAAAAGAAAGATGGAGGTTGAGAGGTAAAATATTCTAAGATTCTTGAATTGTCTAGGAAGTTATCAAAGTCCTCAATGATAATAGCTCTAATAAATCAGTGGTGTATGTGGAAATCTGGAGAGAAATTACCTAAATAATAGAAAAGATGTGTATTTAAAAATCTATAGAATGGAAATGAAGTGAAATTCAGTGTAATAATAATAATTACCATCATTATCATCATCATCATCAACTTGCTTAACCCAGAAGAAGTAAAGGAGAGATAAACAAAGAAATTCAAGCAGCTAGTCCAAAGAGAAAACAAATAGAAAAATGGGGGATTTAAATAGAAATAAATCAGTAACTACATTAAATATAAATGAACCAAATATTCCTATTAAAATATAAATATTGGGAGGAAAAAATAAAACCCAACTCTATGCTGCTTATGAGCACAACTTAAGTATAATGATGCAGAAAAGTTAAACATAAAAGGGTTTGTGCTTTTTCATTAATAACCTACCCAGAGGAATGATCAAGAAAAAAAGAGCAATTGGGAATATTTCCAATATTAGATGTGCATAAAGAGAAACAACAGATTCTACAGATATTAAACTGATGATAAGAAAATATTTTGAACAAATGTAGGCCAATACACTTGAAAATTTACATAAAATGGACATATTTCCTAAGAAACATACTATCATTGATACCAGGAGAAAAGGAAATCCAAATTATACTATAACTTTTTAATTAGATTAGTTCTATATTTAAAAGCCATCCTATAAAGAATTCTCTGTGCTGAAACTGTTTCACTGGTGAATTCCAAATGTTTAAGAGGAGCATGTCACTGATAGTACACAGACACAGATAAAATATATGCCAACTAATTGCACGGAACACACATAACCAAACTTTGACCCAGCTATTACAAAGAAGAAAATTACAGACCAATCTGTCTGATGAATATAGGCACAAAACCTCTGAATAATATATTAATATATATAATAATATATCAAATCCAGTTGTTCCAATTATCTATTGTTTCATAAAAAATCACCCCTAATTTGGTGGCTGAAAATAAAAATCCAGTATTATTTCTCACAGGTCTATGGGTTGGCAGGGTTCAGCTAGCATTTTTTCTTGGGGTATTTGTGCACCTGCAGTCAGATGGGTGTGGTGAGGTCATCTGAAGGCCTCTTAGGTCACATGCCGGGTACCTGTGTGAAGAGTGCCAGAGCAGCTGCGAATTGGTTTGGCAAAGCTCTGGTCTACTCAGCCTCTCCACATGGCTAGCCTGGGCTTCCTCAAGGCTTCTTGCAGGACAGCAGGTTTCCCCGACAGTGAGGCTTTCCTGCAGTCAAGCAGGAGGTGTACATGCTCCTTAGGATCTAGATTCAGAAGTCACATGTCTTCCCCACCATAGTCTATAGTCAAAAGCAAGTCTCAGGGAAGCAGATGTGTCTCAAGCAGTTTGGCATCCACCTACCACATGAGAGGTCCTGGTTTGGCTCCGGTGGCCCCTAAAGAAGACAAGCAAGACAGCGAGCTGATGTGATGGGCTGGTGTGGCGAGCTGACTCAACAAGATGACACAATGAAATGACACAAGGAAGAGACACAATCAGGAAACACAGTGAGACACAGCAGGCAGGGAGCAGAAGTGGCTCAAGTGATTGGGTGCTTCTCTCCCCCATGGGAGGTCCTGGGTTCAGTTCCTGGTGCCTCCTAAAAGGAAGATGAGCACACAATGAACAGACACAGGGGCAGACAGCGAGCCCAAAGAATGAGGGGACGGGGAGCAATAAATAAATAAAAATAAATCTTAAAAAAATAAAAAAGTCACAGGGCCAGGACAAATTCAAGGGAAGGGAACTGTATAAGGGCATACACAATGGGAGCTGTGATTCATTTGGGGGAGCCATACCAGTGATTTTTAGAAAGAATATTACATCACAACAAACAGCGTTTGTTCCAGTTATGCTAAGTTTTGTGTTATTGTTTAATAATCAAACTTCAGTATAATTTGTCATATTAATGAGTAAAAGGAGAAAAAATATCTTCAGAACTAAATGAGAAAATCATTTAATAAAAGTCAATACCAATTTATGATTTTTAAAAAAACTTAGGAAAAAGTGAGTAAAAGGTAACTTTCACATCAAACATTTTGAACTGTCAAATATTGAAAGTTTTCTTCCTTAGATGTAGATAAGCAAAAGAAGTGCCCTATCACCAGTCATATTTAACAACATATTGTAGATTCCTATTAGTGTAAAATAGCAAGAAAAGTGCTATAATAGAAACAGGGAAACAAAGAAAGTAATAAACATAAATGACATGCTTATGTAAGAAGGAAATCCAGTGGAATCACAGATAAGTTGTTAGAATTAAAAGGTGAATTTAGCAAGGTTTCTGGATGTAAGATCCATATACAAATATCAATGGTATTTTGATACATTTGCATCAAAATTGGAAAAAATAAATTTTAAAGGATACCATGTCCAATAGTTTAAACCACATAAAATACCTAGGGACACATTCAATAAAAGATGTGCAAGTCTTCAATTTTGAAAGGTATAAGATACAATTGAGAAATTTTTAAAAAACCTAAGTCAATACTAAGCTAATGAATTAGAAAACTCAGTATTATAAATTTGTCAATTTTCTCCAACCTCTAGATTTAATTCCTTCCCCATAAAAATACGAGAACATTTTTACTAGGTGAAATTTATCAAGCTAATTCTAATATATATATATATTGAAACCCAAAGAAACAAGAATAGCAATGATAATCTTTAAGATAAAAAATTAAGACTTACAGAACTTATTCATTACTAGATATCAAGGATTATTTTAAAACTTGATATAATTATCTCAGACAAGAGCTTTGATAGAGGAATAAATAAATAGATGGATGGAATAAAATTGAGGGTCTAGAAATATATATATATATTTATATCTCTTCATTTATGACAAATGATTCTTTTAAAATAAATAGTCCTGGACCAACTGGATATCCAAATGAAAAAAATTACCTTTAACCCTAACCACCAACTTTATAACAAACACAAAAATTGATTTCAAGTTAGATTGTAAGTGAAAATATAAAAATTAAAATAGTGAAGATTCTAGAAGATATTTAGAAAAATATCTTCATAACCTTGGATTAGGCAATGATTTCTCAAGCAAAATGCTGAAAGTATTAACCATAAAGGAAATTCTTTATAAATTAGAATCTATTATAATTAAGAACTTCTGGTCATCAAAATACATCATTAAGAGAGAAAAAAGGCAATCTACAGAACGGAAAAAAATATTAGCAATACATATGCCTGTCAAAGAACTTCTATTTTGAATATATGTGTTGGTGTATACATCTATACTGCACAAACCACTATGAAAAGACACTTAATAGAAAAATAGCCAAAAGCTTAAACAGAAATTTCATAAAAGGTGAAATCCAAGTGAAAAGATGACAAGTATGAAAATGTTCTTACTGCAGTTATTACCAAGAAATAAAAATTAAAAGAGCAATGCGATATCAAGTCTGGAATAAATAAAAACTACAATGAAAGACAAAATCCCATGTTGTAGAGCATTCAGAACTATTTCTACTCTTACTCACAGTCTTTGGGGGTGTAATTTGGTACAACCGTCTTGGAAAACTACTTGGTAGAGTCTAATAAGCCCAATTTATGTATATTCTATACCCAGAAATTTCACATCTAGGTAATTAATCGACAGCAATATGTGCACCAAATGCATGCATAGGGAAGCTCATAGCATCTTAACTACAAAAGTCACTAACTGTCCCTCAAGAATGTAACTAGATTGAGTGGTAGTTGCCCAATGGACCATCACAAGCAATGCCAAGACGGGCTCCTCAAACAGCGAGGGTGAAAGCAGCAGACACACATGCAAGAGCGCGCTGCGCGATTCCACCGCGAAAAAATTCGACATCAGGCGAAAATGACCTCTGGTGATAGACGTCAGAATAGTGGCTTCCTTTGGGTGGGAGGCTCACGAGGGTGAGTCTGTCGGCAATTAACAGTCCGTCACCAAGTAACCAGGAACCTGTCCATCACCAATTAATGACAGTCCATCACCAATTAACCAGGACCCTGCCTCGGGCTGGCGTGTCCACGGCCACCACGAAGGTCGGTCTGCCAGCGGCTTCTCACCGCCCCAGCACAAGCTCCAGTGAAAGGGACTTGTGCTGGACAGCCCCCAGTTCTACTACCTACTTGTAACTGGTTATTATCATCGGCTTATTGAATTTCTTCTTTGTGAGCCTCACTCCTTATCAGTAAAATGGGAGCAATAACATCTTCATCTGAGAGCTTTTATGAGCATTCGATTTAATACAGGTAAACTGTCTGGCACATAACAGGTACTTGTTAAGCGTTGGCACGTACTATGATAACTGCACAGTTAGTTATCATAGCCCACAGGCGTCCTAAACTCTGCTACTGGAGGTATGGTCAGCAATACCTGGCACCTTGTTAGAAAGGCAGGCCAGCCCAGATCTACTGAGTCATGGTCAGCATTTGAACAAGGTCCCTAGGTGATTCTTTGCTATAATAAAATTTGAAAAACATGATGCTTAAATTATTACTTATTCCTCAATTTAGGGGGATTTCTAGAGATGCCTTGTTTGCCATCTAATCTCTTTTGACCAAATGAAAAATCCTCCCATTACTAGTCTTACTTTGTCTTTGATCTGCTACTCTTTATTAAAAAGTGGCTGCTTTTGAAAGAGATCCATTGTGTCATGGCCAGGAGGTTCACAGCCTTATTGCTAGCTTCCTGGTTGAAAAACATTAACTTTTTAAGAAATATTCATGTTTACCTTTCCTTGAACGAAAGCAGAAACCTTTTGCAGCAATGTGTCTACAAGAGTAACGTCAGGCAATGGAGCGCAAACAAACCGCGTCAGTGGCCAAGCTCCTCACGGGATGAATGCCCAAATCGATATGGCAGGTAACACAATTACCACTTAACGCGTTGTATCCAAGTTTCCCTAGAATGAAATTGGTTGTCCTATAGTTGCGATAGCAACAATATCGCAAAGAAAAAAAGGAGACCCCAGTGTCTAGAGATTAAAGGGGATTGTCAGCTAAATTTAGTTGTGTGGGGGGACAGGGAAATTTTTCTTATTATTCTACTGTCATACAGTGATTTGCTTCCCTTTTTTTATCTCAAAGGCATCGGACTGCATCTTGTCTTGCTTACCATCCTGCAGATCTGAACCAAGAACTAACATCCCTTTGAAGTTACTAGAGGCTCTGTGCTTGTTATATTGGTCAAATGACAGGAGGGAAAAACTGGTGCCCTAGAAGGTGGCTCTGAGAGCAATGGGCTACCTGCTTTTTCCTCCCCTTCGTTATTCGTGTACTCAGTGCTAGCGACATATTCTTAGGCTCTGAGTGTCTACCTTAACTGGAGGAGCAGTGGGTAGATATCCAAGAGCCAAGCATTCTAGTCTCAACCCTGCCATATATTAGCTGTGTGTCCATGAAGAACTCAACCTTCCTTTCTGGGCTTTAAGGGAATCGGATTAGATAACCTCTAAAGTCCCTCCCAGAATAAATTTTTTTTTTTAATTCAAGATATCAATTAAAAGGAACTCATTTACAAAGGAAAAGAAAATGTCTAGGTAGATTTTTTTAAACTACAATTCAAAAATGGTATTCGGGGGTTCCATGAAACTTCTATCATCACCTATAAAATTGCATGCGCTGTGCTCTGTGAAGTCATAGAGAAAGTCCATGATTTTCACAAGATTCTTGAATGTGTCTGTGATCCCAAAATTGCAGAGAGAGGATAATAGACGCACAATTAAGAGTGCTTTTTTGAAAGGAATCTTACCATGCTCTCCAAAGCTGTGTATATATATTTCTTAAATAAAATAAATATTTAGACATATCTTTCTAAAGTAGCAGTGGTGATTAACTTCCCCCAACACCGCACACATGCACAACATGCATGCACACACACAGCTAGAATAGTTCATCCTGTGCTTGGCTAATCCTGATTTACCCTTTATTCACCACTTATAACCAATTGAAACTGGTGATAAGTATACTATTTCAGGGGTATCTCAAAAGCCATGGAAAATTAGAGAAATCTATGGAACGCAATCAACATCTACAAGAGATTCCCATGTAAGCTTTTTTTATTTGTTCTGTTTTTTCACAATTGCCATGCCATTCTGAAAAAGAATAATTTTAAAGGTGTAATTTTATGACAGCTGGTTTTGATTTCTCTTATATTATTCCAAAGTTGAATTGTATTTAAGGCCATACATATTCTGGGAGAAAATATGATTTTAATAGAAAAGTTTCTTTCATTGACTTTGTCATTTGAGAGAGCATATGTGACTGCAAACATGTCTATGCAAGTTAATCTACTTTTCATGTGTATCTCTAGATACAATTATCTGAGATAAATTTCAGCTATGTGAATAATTTTGGGGCCACATAATCATTTTATGGATTTTATATACATTGCAAATAAAAATTTTACAATTGAAGTGCCACTGGCATGGTGTAAAATCATGTCTTTCTACGCTTGTTGTTTTAATCTATATTTTACTTGGGTGATGAGTAGCGAGATTTTGAGCTTTCAATAAACATTGCCTTGAGGGTTTTTTTTTTCTTTCATTTTATTTAATGCATCTTTAAATCAAGATGGAGCAGATGGAAGCTTCATTGCTTAAACAAGTAGCTACACTTTTCTTCAGGGCAAAACACCAGAGTCATCGTCTTGACAAGGAATTTAAGAAGCTCTCAAAACATCTTAAACTTTTTATTAGCAATCCAATCACATTCACAGATTTACTTTATAAAAGGAAATTACTTTTCTCATCTCTTCCATCCCCCCGCCCCATTTCCTCTCATGTATAAGCAAACCCTCACCATCTTTTCAGCTCTGAATGATCATTCTGAGTGAGCTTCTGAGTGGTAGATTTTTGTCACAGTTTCCCAGCCAGCTTTACTGCATCTGAGCCAGGCTTCTAACTCCTAGAAAGCTAGGAGCATGGCGTGCTCCCTGGGAAAAGCTGTGCTGGTGAGCGATGGGAATTCCAGGGTCAATGCTTTGGATCCATGAGCTGCTCACTCTCACTCAAGCTTGCTGTTCATTTTTAGAGATGAGTATAAAAAAGCCCACACAGTCTCTGAGGACCAGAAATAGAACCCCACCTTTGTCCACTAATGTGCAGTGAAATAAACGGCACCCCACCCTTTTACTCTGTGTTGGCTGAATCAGTCTCAAAGCCTGCTCATTTTGGGGGGACAAAGAAGACAATTGGAATCTTTTCTTAGCTGTTTTAATTTAGACTTTGCTGATAATTTTTCTGTGGCTGATAATGACTATTACCGCACATTTCCCAGCCTGAATAGTTATATATATAAGCAAATAAAATCAAATGCTAGTTTGGTCTGAAAGAACAAAGCATTAGAGCCTGCAGCAGGTAGTCAAAGTGACGAATGGGGGAGATCTAGGCTGCGAAAGGAAATAGAGTGTTTGGAAGCACATCAATGAGACTTGGGCAGATTTGGGTTGCTAATATGCTCAACTTAAAATATAAATAAAATATTTGTTTATGGAATGTCTATCCTCATCTCCTTTCAAGGCACATTGCTCCTTCTAGATAGTTAATTAGCTGATTGATTAACACTTGTGATAACTGTTTCATCCATGCTTCGATTATGATGGATTTAAGGAGAACTAACTCCTCTTGTTTTGAATGTCTGCCTGTTGCTGGGAATAGAGCAATAAGGAAGAACCCTGCCCTCATAGAGTTTGTAGCTTTTACTTTTATTTGGTGGGGAAGGAACTGCAAAGTAGGCACCTCACAAATAATGAAAATAAAATGTCATGAGAGCTGCGGGAGACGAAGTTCGGACTCTTTCTGAACTGCTCCTCTCTTCTGCAACCATTTTATTCCTCTGTCCTCTTTTGACTAAATTCTACTCAAGCTTCAGAGTAAACGTCACTTTCTCAGTAAGGCCTTTGCCTATTGGCTCCCTCTGTCATTGACTTCATGCACACTGTACATTTCTTTCGTTGTCATTTGTACCTGGCTATTGATATCATTTTGTATGATTTTTGTATCTCTTTTCTCTCACTACATCGTGAATTCCATAAGAGCAGGAATCTTGCCTCTTTTGCTCTCCACTGCATCTGAAGGCCTCACATTATTTTTGGCAACTGGTAAAAATATCAAAAGTGTGTGTTTCTCACATATTCTGTGGTAGACACTGCTGTACATGCAAACTCATTCACTAAACTCATAACCTCTAAGAAGCAGGTACCATAATAGTCCCTGTTTCACAGGTGGAGAAACTGAGGTAATGAGAAGTTAAGAAACTTACACAAGGTTGAGCAAGCAATAAGGGGCCAAGTTTGGATTTGAACCCAGGAACTCTGGCTTTATAGTTTGTGCTCCTAACCACTTTGTTATGTTGCTAAAGAAAAACTTGTTCTTTATTAAATGGATGAATAGATGAAGGAGCTAGAAAACCAACACCAGAGTGCCTAACCTAGCTCATGGCTCATGAATGCCTTTTGAAGAAGTAAGAGGTAAATGAGACATAAAGGATGAGCAGGAATAAGATTCAGCCCAAGGAGGATGGGGCATGGTGTGAGACAAATAGGGTGGAGGTGCTGCAAAGCTTAGATAAATAAAGCACAGATAAATCTCATGGTTGAACATTTGGGGATAGATGAGCTCAGAATCTTCTAGAAATGTGAAGAAATTCATTTTATATGGCATGCACAGAGTGTGATAAGAGACTGGTAAATATGGGACTTTAGATATAGACAGGGTTGAAATAATGGGGGATTTTATAAATACTTTTAAAGTAGACTTTCTGAAGACCTTGAGAGAGAGGGATGAGCCAAACAGATATGATGATCACAGGCTGTCCAATGGAGAAACATTTCTAAGGGAAGAAGACTAGAAGCAGGACTTGAAATGAAGGATTTGGTGGCCTGGACTAGGCTGATGGCAGCAGGGATGGATAGGATGGTTTGGATTTAAGCCATGTGGAGGACTTAGAGACAACAGGACTTGTGACTGGATATGGGTATCTAAGGAATAAGGAAAAGTAAAGCATTGCCAGTTCTTGAGACAGGGTGTTAGGGTGAAGTGGGGAGAAAAAGATGAGTACAGAGTCGGTGGTGCCGAGGGCTCTCTTGGTGACCATCACCACTAAGAGTTGCTGTACTTCTCTTGAGCTTACAAGACAGATCTAGCTGGAAATAGGAATTTGGATGTTTAGGTAGCAATTGAAAGCATGGGAATGCAAGACAAGAGCAAAAAAAGGCCAGGACAGATGTCTTAGGACTTGTCCAAGTGAACTACAAGTTTCTTAATATTACTTAGCTCCATATTCCTATGCTGTAAGATGCCAACCATAGCATGTACACTACAGTGTTGAAGATATGAAATTACTATAAAAACCTCTCACATTTGGGTACAGTCACTAAAGTTTAGTTCCTTTGCTTTGCCTCTTTAATATATATTTAATTTTATTTTCATTGTAAAATATTCTCAGAGATGAAAAAGAAAATTAGGACATGATTTTTAGATCTCAAATACAAATGAAGGATTACTGTGTCTACTTTATGTTCAGTATGTCCACTTAATTTTTTAATTTACCTGCCAATATTTTTATTTCTAAAATTGTGTTGCTTCACTGTTCTCTTGGCCCTTATTTGTAGAGTATACTATTTTTCTTATGTTTTTTCTTTAATCATTATAACCAAATTTATTGTCGACTCTCCCCTCACATAGCAGATGCTAAATTTTCAATGATTATGATAGGAATCAGTTGGAATAATACAGGATTCCATATCCTTTTAAATTAAGGTATTTATTCAATCCAAACCAAGAAACTGAAATTTAAAAGCAAAAACAAATGTAGAGAAGTACTCTAAACTCATTTAGCTTCACTCTCAGATTTCCTTTTGACTTGTTTTGATTTCTTTCAGACCTAGAATTTATTCATTTTACCAGACTGGTGAAGACGCAGGGATGAAAATGCATAAATTACATGTTTAAAGAGCAACATACCGTTGGCACAGTTGCAGAAATAAATCTGCTTTTCTGGATTACACAGATTTAGAGATGCTCTTATGTACACAAGAAAAGGTTTGGATAAGGTAAAAAAAGAGAAGGTTAGGTATTTTTGATTAGTAAATATCTTCATATCAGGTAATGAATATGAGGTTTGAGATGAGCCTTATGCAATTACAAAATGTAGTCTCTCCCAAATCCAGGGCCTGGGTATTTAACATGGTTTATCCATTAATAAGGATCTAATAAGGACTTTGATCAAAACTTAATTTTTTCCCCTCAAGAACTGGGGGCAGAGGAGGGAAAGACAATTTACTGCACTAATATGTTTCCTACGCATACACACATATACATATACACACACCACAAATTGCTGCTTCCTAATTCATTCTAAGGATTTGCTGTATGCTAGCTCAAACCCAAGAGTTGTATCATAGCTAAAATGAAATTATTACAGACATTGTGACTCTAATTCATATGCTTCTGGCTTAGCAGAGGTTTTCATCATTCCAAAGTGCCTGACTGTAATGGAAAATGACGGCATAATTTTTCTTTAAAAATCTGTCTTCAGTTCATTGGACACATATAGCTTTAGCCTTCTATTCCCATTTTGGAGTAGTTCAGAAAAAGTCACAGAGATTCACACGTTGGGAAACATCAAGTACATGTACTTTTGTCTGATAGTTTATAAACAGAGTTTCATGCAGTTTCTTCATTTTATTTCTTTAGATGTGAAGGTTTTCACCCACATTAATATGCTGACATATGCATATTATATATGTAACTCCTTGCTGATCAAGGTGCGTTTTGGTCCTAAACCCCCGTTCTCTTTGAATTGCGAGGTCCTGATGTCCTGCCAGGTCTTTCTCACAGCACATCACTATCCCCTCCAGCCTCCCTGTCTCAGGGCGGTCAGGGATTTACTACAATGGCTCACAAGATTCTGCACTGGTCCTGTTACCCAGGCCCCAACCCAGGATTTCTCTCTTCTACTAGACTGTTTCAGAGACCTGCCTTTTGCTGTCCTCCAGCAGCTCACAATCTAGTCAAATAAGGTAAATACAGCTCTCATCAAACATGATACTCGCTATTCTAGTGACAGAAAAACGTGCTGTGGTATCTCAGGGGAGAAATCTAATGGCTTGCCGTTACCAAGGAGGTGAGGGGTCTTGATGGCTGGAGGCCGCCGTTTGAGTTGGGCCCTGTGGAAGGGGAGGAGGGTGAGCAGAGAGAATCCCAGCCGCTCTTCAAGCAAAGGCTCAGACCACGGGTGGGGGTGGATGGTGACTGGGAGCTCGGTGTGTTAATACTTTAAAATATAGACGCTAGGCTGAGGGGAGCAGCAGCTGGGGGTGGTACTGGGGAGGGAATTGAGGCCAGACTGACAGAGCAGTTGAGTGAAACGTTGAGGGGGTTGGAAGAACCTCAAAATGTTTCTTCAGAAGTGATAAAAGGAGAGTTAACCTGAAGAAAGTTGACAGGGGAAATGGGATTGCAAGTGTGAAAGTGAGAGGTTAGCAAACTTTAGGGCAGATTAGAGTCACATGGGAAACATTAAAAAGAGGCTGCTGGGTTCTCAGTCACGTAGAGTGGAGCACAGGGATACATTTTTAATAAGCGTGTCCAGGTGATTCTGCAGGTTAAGGCCCACACTTTGAGAAAGAGTGGATTAAGGTATTTTTGAAAAAGTAGAGGCAGCAAGAGTAGGACTTGTTTCCAATAAGTTGAGAAGAAGGAAGAAACAGAGAATGGTTAAGAATATGCGTTCTGGAGATGGACATTCCAGGTTTACATACGGGCTCCATTGCTCATATCTGTGGAATTTGGGCAAATAATTCAGTGCTTCAGTCTCTCACGTGTAAGGTGGGACCTACGATAGCATCTAGCCCGTCGAATTTTATAAGAATTATCTGATGGTGAGAAGTGCTTTAACTAATGCCCAAAACATAGTAAATGCTCAGCACATTTTCCCAATTATTATTATTGACATTATTATTTGAGGAAACAGTAAGATAAAGAAAACATTGTCTTCAAAAGTGCAGAGTCTCTGCCTAGCGACTAAAGGAGAGATGAATGATGCAAAAAATACATTTTTATCTGGATCTCAGAGTTGGAGGGATAGGAATAAAAGGCCTCCCCTTGCTGAGAGAGATGGTTACCCTCAGAAGCATAGGCAAAGAGAGGAAGAATGAGAATTTTAAATCAAGCCCAGTGCCCAAGTCTTTGTGTACGGGGGCCTTGGTAGCTCATGAGAAGGTTTTCAGTAGAATTACCCTTGGCGTCCTTTGTGGTGGTAAAAAAATAATACTAAATTGCCTCAGCAGTTAATCCAAGTTTGTCCTCTTTCATTACTATAAGTCCTTTAATTTCAGTAGATGCTTTTCTGTATGTCACTGAGACCAAGATACTTTAATTTCATGTGTGATTTGTTGATTTTTATGCATTCTCCGACAGCAAATCTGTATTTTCATCCACCCTATCTACTCTTCTGTCATGGTGGGAGTTGTCTCGCCTCTACACTGTACTCCCCCTCACTTTTGCCACCTCCTCTCTTTCCATCTCCCCGGAGACAACTTGCTCCATTACTCTCTCTCCTTTTCTTGCATTTTACTTTCTCTAGTTTATCTCTTTATTGTCTTTTCATATGTTTGCTTATATACACCTCAACAAAATTTTTAACTCTAAAATAAGTGTTTGCTCTCAGCCACGCATATAAGTTTCTATATTCATTTTCCTTCTTTTGACCACAGACCTGTTGATAATATCTCTGCTTCTGCTGATACTTGATGAGTCCTCAATTATTTCATCTGTATATCTTCATTGAATCTTCTCTCTTCCTGATATTTCTGTATAATTTGACAGCTTGGCCCTCTTGTCTTGTTTAAATTCCCTCATCCATTAACTTCTTCTGTGTTCTTCTACTTGTTTTTTTTTTGGTGGGGAGGGGAGTTGGTTGTATTTTTTTTTTCCCCTCACACTTTATTTAAGGATTGAATGTAAACATTCCCTAAAATATTTGGTTTTGCTCTTTTGTTATTTTACTCCCTTTTATTTTCTGTGCTCTCGCTCATTTATGGTTGAAATTATCTTAGCTCAGATGACTTACACATCTACAATTTACATTGGGTATTTCCATTGGGAATCGCAGATTCACCATATATAAACCAAACAGCATCCTCAACTTCATCTTCAGCTCCAAAGTCCTGACTGAGCTCTTCTTTCTGATTTGTGTTTTTATAAGATTATTTCCATCATTCTCCAAATGACTTGGATTTAACATTTGTATGTTACTTTGCTTCCTCCCAGGTCTTCAACTCTTTATTTTTTAAAAAAATTTCCAACACCTTCAGATCTTGATAAAATGTCTACATTGTTTCTCTCCTTTAAATTCCACTGCCACCACCATAATTCATACTCAATAAACTGTTGCATACAATTGAACAAGTTGTGCATTGCACAATTTTAAGGATGCTATTTCATATATAATATGATGTAAATGATGTTCTCTACGTTTTTCTTTTCCATGTAAAAATTATTATTGATTATATCATTCATTTTGAACATTCTTAAATAATAAGTATGTAGCAGAAGTTGTGAACTATATCACGTTTGTGGATATCCTTCCTAAAGTTCAACTCCAGTTCTACCATTCCCTCCCATGCAAGTCTTCAGTGGCTTTATCATACCTTACTACAGGAAGCATCCACTCCTTCATGTCAAAATGAAGGTCTGTATCAATATGCTCCATCTTACATTTAAGCCACATAAATGAATCTTGTGCTCCTTTGAAACATAACAGCTTTAAAAAATATTACTAGGAGTTAATTAAGGTCAGCTTGGTTGTCATTTCAAATACAAATTATATAGCAATATCTGCTATATTCATCAGTCAAAGGGGTGCTGACCCAAAGTACCAGAAATCTGTTGGCTTTTATAAAGGTATTTATTTGGGGTAAAAACTTAGTTACAAGGACTAAAATGTCCAATTCAAGGTTGTTTTCTCACCAGTGTCTCTTGTCATTTGTTGAAACAAGATGGCGGTTGAGCTCTGTGTGGTCTCCTTTCTTCTTGCTTGTAAGACTCTGTGGGCCCAGCTTCTTCCAATCTCAGCTGTACTCTGACAGAGGGTGTCTCCCTTCCCAGGGCTTCAGCTGTTCGAGCCTCCTCTTTTCTGGGTATCTCCTTTCTATGTGTCTTCTTGAGTGAGTGTCCATTTATATAACCCACCAAGGGGGCAGGGACTTAAATGAGTAGGGTAAAACTGATGTGGTCTAATCAAAGCCCTAATCGTAACATAATTCAATCAAATACATCCCAGCTGAATTTACTAAAATCAGAGGGTATCATGCCCAGAGGAACAGATCAGTTTATAAACATAATCAGTATCTGGTTTTTGGAATTCATAGATAACACCAAACCGCTACATCAGCCTTAGAGTAAGTTCTCAGTAAGTAAGTGTTAGAGTGAAATGGATGGGAAGTATTATACCTTGAGTTCTTGTACCTTACATCCAGTCAAACAACATGATTCATCCTGGGATTTAAGATCATTCTTTCCTACTCCACATTGCTACTCGTCTCCTTCCCCTGCCTCTGACCTACTCTGAACACCTTTTATGAAGTCCTTTGATAACGGAGCTGAAAATATTCTGGAGACAAAACGTAGCTCTATAAGGCACCTCTTAATTCATCAGACTGAATTTGGTCTTGAAGTTCATCTCCCTAAATTTCCAACCCAATGTAATTGTAATTGAACACTTCACATGCAGTATGGATATTCAGAATTTGAGATGTCACACTCTGTGAATTAAAACCAGCCACCTAATAACACTGATTACATTTGAAGATCCAAGACCCTTATTTGCATTTCTGTGGAACTGATCATTTTTGGAAGCCCGTAGTGCAATATTTCCACCTGCTGTCTCTGTCTTATGGACCGGTTTACCCATTTGACTAAATGTTGTTCACATTTTGCTGAGATTTAAATTTATTATACTTACTAAAGGCTTATTTAAAAATGGCAATTTGCATGGTTCTCTGTAAAATTTCCCACTAAGCTTTCTAAGTTCAATTCAGGTGAGCAAAGAAGAGAGAAATGGAAACAAAGAATGAAACTTGAGAAATTTTACAAGTTGTGTGTTGGAATCCAGTAAAATTTGCCAGTTAACAAGGAATGGTTTGTAAAATTCATTACTGAGATTGAGTTGCAGGGTAATTGTGTAAGAAAGATTAACTATTTCATATTATTTTAAATAATATTATTTTTCTATAGATAAACTAAATATATTTGAGGTCAGCTTAGGTCAAAAAAAGGAAGTAACTCACACCAAGAATGGTTGTGTTACCATCATGTTGTGCTGCCAATTTAAGCATAAGGAGAACATTCAAAAGAAAAGAGGGACCGTTGTGTCATACACAACTAGCTTTTAATGTGTCAGTAGTCTGTCCTCATGTGAAAGATTTTTGGAAACTGATAGGTACAGCAGACTTGAGCTGCCAAAAATCATAGCTGTTAACTGTTTCATTCTTGTGGGGCCAATAAATTATTTCTATGCCTTAGTGCTCTTGAGTATTTCTTAAGTATTTTTAAAACGCAGACGTAAATGCTGAGTTGGCATACTCTGTCCCTGTGAGTAGTACATTCTCTATACATAGTTATTTTTTGATGAAGTGTTTTGACATTAAGTGAATGTCTATAAAACTCCTGGAAACCTTGACTTACTAGGGAAACAGAACGGACTATATCTTAAATTAGAGTCCCGACAAATACGGGTTGTGTGACTTCCTCCTTAGTTCAGCTTCTTGGGCTTAGTCTGTCATTAATGTTCTGGGAATGAAATTTCTAAAGTGCTTTGCAGGGCTTATTTTTCTATCATTCCCCCAGCAATTTAAAATCGAGTAAACACCATCAGGCCCCATTCTCTTATGTAAGGCCTCATGATTTCTAATTGCTGCTCCCTAAGTATTATATATTGTTTGCACAAAATAACATTGCTTTGCCTTCAGATAATCAATTCAATGACAGCTGGGATGTACATCCCTCCTATTATTCAGTGTCAGGTGCATCCTCATAGCTTTCCTGTCTTTCTTTTGTAAGGGCTAATTATCTCCGTGTTCTGAGCTTAATATTTATGCTGAAACATCTGTATTCCATAAGAGTCAAATGCAAGAAGGCACCTGGAATTCTTGTGCTAGATTTACACCCCTGGCATTCTCCTGTATTATCACCTCCTCCCTCCAGTATCGCTGCTGACAACAGTAACATCACTGCGTCATCATCTGGGTATGATTTAGGGCAGTGCTAGTGCAGGAGCAGGTGAACTTCAGAATCTCACTGCCGTAGCACAATAGACGTTTATTTCTCACCTACATAAAGTCCAAAGTGGACATTCTATTTGGAGAGGAGCCTCTCCTCTAAGCAGTGATTCATAAGTCCAAGGTATTTCAACCTGTGACTCTATCAACTTCCACTTGTGACTTCCAAGTTTGCTTCAGTTGTCTCCTTCTCAATTAGCCAAAAGGAAAAGTACCCGAAACAGCCTAAATTGGAGGTTTCTATGGGCCAAGTCTACAGGTGACATGCATCAATTCTGCCTGTAGGTCATTGGGAAATGAGCATTTCTGGATAAGGCATGATCATCTTGCAAAGTATGTAGATTTATTGTTTGTAGGCTAAATACTATGAAAAGTAGAATTTAACTGAAGTGGGTACAAGAAAGATGGAGGAAGAAGATCATACCAGGGGCATGGACCTAAAAAGCAACAAACTGAAACTATAGAACAAATGTTCTGAAAATTTTTGCAGCAAGCAAATTGCTCTGCCTGAAATCACTTCCAATAATTAGTCTACTTTTTATTGAAGCATATCCATACTTTTTTTCCCCTAGAAGCTTGGATTGAACCATTAACTAAAACAATGGAGCAGTGAGCTGAGTTTATGAAAGCAGAGGTTAGTGACGCCTTCATGATGGATTCAAGTGCTGGCTGAGTTTCTAGAAGGAAAGAGAAGCTCTGTGTGCACTCGTTGCTTCACAGAGACCGAAGGGAGTCATAAAGGCCAAGGACTCAGGGGCGAAGCACTGAGATTTCAATTACACCTGCATAGTAATAATAATAATAACTACAGGGACTATATGAGCCCCACTATGTGTCAGACACTGTATTATAATGGGAGCATGTTATATTTTAATTTTATTTTAATCTTATGCCAGCTTTCAAATATAAGTATTACTAACCTCACTTTTCATACAGAAAGACTGTTTCTCAAAGAAGCTAACGCAATTTGCCTAAAATCATATATCTCAATCTGAGCAGTCTGATATGGTAGCCAGTGGCTGAATGTGGCTTTGTCAGTTCAATAATTAATTAAAATTAAATCAAATAAAAATTCAGATCCTCAGTCACACTATTCATGGTGCTACCATACTGGACAGCACAGATAGAGAACATAGCACAGACATTGAAAAGTTCCATCATTTCAAAAATCCTATGCTGGGCTGAAATTCTAGGTCGTAGGAGTGCCTGGATTCAAACCCAAACCATGGCGAAGCCTGTGTTCTACCTGCATTGTTAAAGCATGTGTAACACATTAATTTGATTTCAAAATTTTACATTCGAAGACTTTACTCTTCATACATACTGTTTCTCTTCTTTTAGAAAGTAATAACAAAAATAAATATAGCCATTTTGAGTATTTTTTGAGCATTAATAATAGCAAGTTACAAAATTACTGTTTTTTTCTATAGTCCTCGTTAAAGGGTTCATTGAATTGTGATTTTTTAAACTACTTAGTTCCAAAATATTCACAAATACAGTGTTTATCAAAATCATTCCTACATTTGTCAAATGTTGACATGGAAACACTTTAGTATGCCATTGATACAGTAGTCAGCAAAAACGGACGAAACCCTCTGCCTTTAAGAGCTTAAATTCCGGACTTAGATGTGATCTTTGTCCACAAGCCTCTCCTGTTACTATTACCAGAACTGTAGTTGGTGCTGGGGTTTAAAGTATACCCAGGGGACCTGAATCTCTGGACTGACCATATGATAGCCAGACCCTGAGCCTCAACAGACTTCAGCTCCTACACTCTGGTTTACTGGACTTACCCCACTCAGCTAACATGGAGGTGAAGAAGGCCAACCACCACACCAGGGAGCAAAGAGTGCCTACAACTGAAGGCAGGAGGATTGCATCCAGCATCCATGTGGAATCTAAGCCCCCTCTTGATATAGATGTGCAGTGGACACAACCATTCCAAGGTCCACAGGATGGAGGAATAGAATATGGATATAGAATATGGATGAGAGTGGACTTACTGATATTCTATTCATGAACTATTGTGATTAGTAATTGAAGAAAATGTGGCATTGGTGTGGAGAAAGTGGTCATGGTGGGGAATGGGAGGAAGAGATGAGATGTGGAGGTGTTTTCGGGACTCGGAGTTGTCCTGGGTGATGCTGCGGGGACAGTTACCGGACATTGTATGTCCTCCCATGGCCCACTGGATGGAACGTGGGAGAGTGTGGGCTATGATGTGGACCATTGACCATGAGGTGCAGCAGTGCTCTGAGATGTATTCACCAAATCCAATGAATGTCTCATGATGATGGAGGAGATTGTTGCTATGGGGGGAGGAGTGGGGTGAAAGGGTGGGGGGTATATGGGCACCTAATATTTTTTTTTGCGTAATATTAAAAAAATAAATAAAGATAAAAAAAGAGCTTAAATTCCAGTGAGGAGGTTAGATAAATCAAATGACTATGTTCTAGAATCTGTTAGAAAGTGATACACTTATGTAGAAATACAATATAAGGAAACTGTACAGTGGAGGTTACAATTTTAAACAGGATTTCGTGTTTCAGAGAGGAAGACTTCTGAGTCTAGATTTAGAAGATTGAGAAGTTGTGTGTTTGGGGAAAAGGTAAGTCCGGTGTTGGAGAAGAAAAAGGACGAGAGCCTGAGGGGAGGTGGGAGTATGCCTGATGGCCAAGCAGGTAGAGCAGGTGGGAAGGGGCAGGAGTGGGACAGGAAGTTGGAGAGGTAAGTGGGAAGACAGGGATTCTAGTGCTAATGCTGGGCTCTGCAGGTCATTTAAAAATATAGTTGGCTCTTACCCTGAGTGAGAGAAAGAGCTGCTGGAAGGAAATAATTACAAATATAGGAATCTGCTAAGCAATGAGCATGTTATCAACAGCACGTATTTTGGCAAATAACTGAAGTCCTCAGAAATGAATCTTACAGTCTCCATAGAGCCATATATTTGTATTTAGATTAAATTAGGTTAGATTAATTGTCCATTGTATTTTAAAGAAACCATGATGTTTACTTCAATGAATAGGAATCAACCAAGAGGTGATGGTCCCCATTTGGCAGAAGGCCCTGTAAGTACTTAAAAGCCAGATTTTATCAAATGCTTCCCAGGAAATTTGGTCACATGCAAGATGATTCAATCTTTCCCCCCTTGTTTACTTCTTCCACCTACCTGATAAGGAGTATTTGATTCGTGCCATGAACTCCCACATCCGTTTATTTATCCATTCATTTTCTCATTCAGTTGGCCAAAAATATTTATTGCGTTACTATTTTACGGGCTCTGTTGAAAAAGTGTTCAGTCAGGTGTGTTTCTGTTACCCCCAAATTTTATAATCTAGTGGAGAAAACAAACAAAAACAAATACAAACCAATAGTACTTAACAAACCTCTTCACCGTCTCGTGAGTACGTAAGTGATGCCCTGTACTGGTTACATCCACAAAATATTCCGGATAGTTCAGTTAAAGACAATGACTCTAGGCACAGTATTTTCTTTAAGATGTAAAAACATATGGAATAATTGTATATTTTGAGTGGAAATTGCTTTATTTACCACTTTCTCACCTGTAAGCCAAAGTACTTCTTTCAGACTTCTAAAGGACCCATACATTATCATATTACTAATATTTAGGAAAGAATAGAGAAAAGGCATTGTTTTCTGAAGCCATATTTAAATCTTGAGGCAGACACTGAGGCATTTTGGTTTTTCTTGATGGAAAGTTATTGAAAATCACTGCATATCGGGGCAGTGTGCCCAGTCCTACAAATTAACCTGCTGTAACCTTGCAGTCTCTCCAGCATTTTGACTTTTGAAGCCTTAGGAGTTTCTATGACCCTGCTTCCAGTTTCCAGATATTGGATTGTGTCCTTGGGATCTTTTTATCTGCTCCTACATTTACTTCAACCCCTGTGATCTTTTGTTGCTCATTCTGATATTTTGTAAGAAGCAATCATGTACACATGTGAAAGCTGAAAATCACAGGCATTCTGTTTAAACTAGTAGCAGCTAAATAACCTGCATATTGTACACATTTAATCATTTATCAGGTTGGGCTTTGTATTTTTTGGAATAATCTATATATTTTATAATGAGTCCAGGAATTATCAACTCTATGCCATTGCAAAATACAGTTAGTGCTGGATTAAATTCTCTGTCTTGGCTATTAGAGGAATTCCCAAGGTGAAATCAAGTAAATTAACTAATTGTTAAACAGGACACCTGCTTCCCATATAAAGTGAAGTGGTATTAACAAGAAATGGGAATAACAAGGCATTTCCTCTGAACCTAGCTGCCTTAAAATCTAATTTACCCAAACTTGATCATCTAAAAGCATTTTATTAAAATATTTAAATGATAATTTTGTAATGTTTAATTTGCTTACATTTAGCCTGATTTTCAGTGGCTTAGTCTTTTTTTTTTTGTAACCGTTGTGATATTTTAATGATAAAAAAAAATTCAAAAATTAAAAACCTGAAAGAAAAATTGTTTCTCAGGGACCTTCCAACATGCAGTATAATATTATATGAATTATAGGGCTCTTTGGTGTCCTTGTCAGAGTCTTTATGGAAATAGACTCTATCACAATGTCTTGAGAACTTTTGATAGGAACATGACTTGGAAGAAGGGTCTATATCAATCAGTATAATATATTGGTGATGACCCAATATCTCCATGGCTTAAAATAACAGAGGCTTATAAATTACTCACACTACATGTATGCAATGGATCATTGGAGGATTCCATTCCATGCTGTTCTCTCAGGCGCGGACATCTTTCAGGATGTTGACGGTCACTGCTATGTGGGAAGATGGAACTTTGTGCACCGACTCTTAAAGGCATAGTTATCACCTTTGCCACATTTCATTGACAAAAAATTCACACGGCTATGCCTAAGTTCTAGTAACAGGCAATTAAATGTAGGTTTTTCAGCAAACCAAAAGGAAGAGAGCCAGAAATATTAGTGGGCAATATGTATCACAAGTTCCTTGGGAGCACGGGGCAGGAAGAAAGAAGAGAGGGAAAAGACTGAAAGAAAGACTGACTTAAATCCTTAAATTGTGCATCTGTGTGTGCCTTCTTTAACAACAATATGGATAAATGTCAGTGTACCCTTACAATTTATGAAGTGTTTTAGGAAAGACTTCTCTAATAAGGTGACATTTGAACCTGATGTTAAAGAAGAGGTATAGGAATTTACCAAGCCGCAGAGTGGTTAAAAAATGCCATCCAAGAGATTAGCATGACAGAAGACAGGCAGTTGACAAAGAAGATGGTATTTCAGGAAAAGGGAAGATTTTTGTATGCTAGTTTTATTTTAATTTTAAATCACTGGACGTGATTACTTGAATCATTGGTCATCAAACATTTATTCCCCTCTCCACCAACTGTGTGACAGATACACATTTCTTCCTCAGTGATTTATTTTAAGCTTGGCTATGTAGCTTTTCTCACCAATGGAATGTAGGTAGAATTGACGGTGTGCAAATTCTGAATGTTGACTTTAAGAAATGCCCTGTTTTCATGTGCCCTTGGCAGCTTCTGACTTCCCATATGTAAAGAACACACCCAGGTAGCCCTTGTCATTCAGCGGGGGCCCCAGAATTAGACATGGAAAACAAAGCTAAGCAGCCAAACTGTAGACCCACAGCAAACCTCCCGACCTGTGAATGGGGTAGCAGGTGCTCATTGTTATTTAACTGAGTTCTGTGGTGGTTGGTTTGTTGCACAGCATTATCAAGTCAGAAGCTGACTAATACGCTACAAAACTAACGATTAAGAAATCTGAATCTGTAGTATCCTTTTACACAGATATAAATGTACATGTATTGTCGGGAGGGGTCATGTGTTTGGCCTCTTGATGTAAATATCTGGGCATGGTGGCATTCGGCTTGTCATTGTACCCAGTTTCTGCTCGATGCAGTGTCCACAATGAGGAGGAGCCTTCCCTGTGCTGTGGTTCTACTTTTCGTGGCCCTTTGCCTCCATGGCCTCCCTAATCCCTCTGCATTATGGCGTATCAGCAGATTGGTGAAAGGCTCTTCATACATTAAGTCTAATCTTATCTTAAATATAAATAACACAAATTTCTTAAATACAAATGCCACAGTTCAAGTTTTCAATACAGATTTTGAAACTGTAGGAAATGGTTAAAAACTTTGCTTCTGAGTATAAATAGAACTGAGTTTGGGACTTGACACTACCACTCATCGCCTTATAGAAGTCACTGAAGCTACTTAAGCCTGAGTTTGCTCCTGTTACAAATGAGGGTTACAATGTGTCTGTCTCACCTAGTTATTTTAAGCTAATGTATATAAATATATTTAATATAATGCCTTGTACAAAAGAAAGAGCTCAATATGGCAATGATGATCATTTTCTGTTGGTAATTTTTATAAAAATTTTAAGTCGGGGCAGTAAAAACCTGTTTATGTTGTTAATTCCTCCCCAAATTCTAAACTTTGTGTTAGTTTACTATTGGTTAACCTAGAGGAAAATGTCATATGAACAGTTGGTTCAGATGCTTGATATTTCAACATAGCAGAGAAAAAGAGAATTCCAATGTATTCTAACACTATATTTTTTCAAATATAAATTGCCTTTTTGAAAAAAATAATTAGAACTATTTTCAGTTTAAAAATATGAGGCCAGAGTAATTGACAATTTCATGGTAAATAGTATTACTTCTAAATATAATATTAATACTTTGTATTTTCCTAGTACATCCAAATTTGAATTAACTGGTGGGAATTTTTTCATTGCTCATTAATAACTGAGTGCTTAATTTTTCTCTGTTCTATATGCAAAGAAACATCTCATCACATATTTCACTCGACAGTTTATTGAAACTATTGTCACATTTTTTCCTGGGTCTGTACAGCAATAAACTTAGGCTTTGCCAACAGACCATCAGTTGGAAAATCCCATGAGCTATGCACACGACTACATATGCCGTCCTGATCCCTGCCATTCCCTCCCCCTTTGTCAACTTAGTAATATTTATCAAGAATTTGTTCAGATTTTACCTCCTTCAGAAAGCCTTCTCTGTTCGTCAAAATCAGGAATCTCTTACGTATGAATTATACCATCTCTTTCAGCCCCTTCTAGCATGTATTACATCATATTGAAAATGCCTGTCTTTATTTTCATATCCCCAGCATTTCACACAGGGCCTCTTAGAGAGTAGATGCTCGAAAGAGAAATATTTTATGAAATATCTCTATTCCTGACTTCATGGGAAAAAGTCTCTTCCTGCTAAAGCTAATTATTAGAAAAACAACAATGTACTACTGATTTTCATAGGCATGTCATTCCTGATTAAATATGAAATAAAATATTTATATTTTAATTATTAAACATTATTTTAAATACTTTATTTTTAAATAATTAAAATCTATTTTAATAACCTTCTTGGTGAGGGACCAGGCATTATGCCTGTTTAGTCACTTTCTTTATGAGACATTCAGAAGACTAAAACAAATTTTTTAAAATGGGAAAAAAAGGGCAGGGTGTGTACAGCCCTTCGGTTGCTATTTGCTCTCTCTGCTTTATAGTCAAGTGTGGCTTTCATGTACACACATGATGGAAATTTGACAACCTGACTGCTAGTCTTGCGTTGGCAGCTGTCCCAACAGAAGCAATGGAGTAGAGTATTTGAAAGCACAGCACTACTGCCAGTTATCGTAGGTATTTTCATGTTAACATCTGGGTGACTTTGGTCAAGCCACATAAGTCTCCTGTACCCATTTCCTCTTGGGGTCCTGGTGAGAAATATACGAGGTAATAAATAAATAAAATGCTAGAACTGTTTCAGGTACATAGTAATATATAAGTGCACCTTAGGCTTTGATTCATTAGCCATTCAATAGAACAATGGACCTAGATGGTTTGTGACATATTTTTCATCCCTGATCCATGATGACTCTAAGAATTTTCACTCACATTGACTCTAGTGATTCTTACAAAAATCTTGTGAGAAAGACAGAAAGATATTAATAGTACCACTTTATAAAGAAGGATATTGAGGCTCAGAAAGGTTAAAATTGCATGAAGCCACTTGGCTAAAGATAAGAGGTTGCATTCGTCTCTTTGTACAATGGGTGCTATAGCACACAGCTGTGATCACTCGCCTTCAGACCTGGATTTAGGAATGTTGGTGGCAACAGGTCTCAGCTGAGTCCTCAACTGAGAGTCACTCAGGGCCCTCCCCTTTTCCAGGGGCCAGAAAACATCAATGCCTGGACAAAGTAGAGGAGAGAGGCCCAGCTCTCTTGCCTCTATCTGGAAGGGCTCTGAAGGGCTTCTTTGCTCTAGGCCTTTCCATGCATTCTCTAAAGCATTTGTTTTAACAGGATCGTACATAGTCTCCCTCTGTTTCATTTCTGCTTTCTTTACCTATTTTGGTACCAATAAGCTATCTGCATACAAATTTCCATTTCAGAGATTGTTTTCAGGGAATCCAACTTGTAACATTTTGGAATACTTGTTTTTCCTCTTTGTAAGAATGAAAATGAGAAGGCAGGGGCATAATTAGAGCAAAGCAGAGAGAAGCTTACCTTTAATACTTTTATGCTCCCATCAGGGCAAATCTCGTTTTGGGATGGTAATTGTAAATTTTTAGTTATACTCATAAAAATGGAATGAAATTTACAATCTCGAATACTGATAATAATTTTTAAATAACTGTGACAAAATTCAATGGATTTTAAGGCCTTATATTTAAAATTACTACATGTTGGTGTCTCCAGGTTTTACTTATACTGAGACGGACTTAACCCAACAGCTGGAATATTTTATTTCCCCTTAAAATAATCTTGACACTTGGAGTGTTTATATAAATTCTTAGAGAAGTAGTTGTAGCTTTGGGAAGGAAAAAAAAAATCTATGCCCATTTCTAATCTACACAATGACTAGGAAAATCAATGGGAAATCACTCTTTATTTCAGTAGGAAAGTGGATCATCAGTCAAACGATTTTATTCTGTCTAGTCTAGATTTTGAATGAATCTGGGAAAAGGGTTTTACATTTATACTAAACATTTGTGGCAGGTTACAAGCATTAATACATAAAGTAGGTTTTATTTTTCAAACTTAAAGGAATATTAAATATTGAAGCAACTTACTTGTTGCTTTTAAAGGAAAAATAATTAGACACAAAACCAAGCAAAGTTTAATGATGTGAATATAAATGGTGAATAAGATTCTATTTCAGTTTTGATGTTGATATTCAGTGTTATAACTGGAATGCAAGGTTTACCTTTTTAGGATCACTGAGATACTCTTTGAAAAGTCATAATGAGGGGAGCAGATGTGGTTCATGTGATAGAGCTTCCACCTACCATGTGGGAAAGCCTGGGTTTGATTCCTGGGGCTTCCTGGTGAAAAAGAAGAAGAGAAAGCGTGCCCATGAGGCAAGCCAGTGCCTGCATGAGTGCCCACATGGTAAGCCAGTGCCCCGTGCAAGTAAGTCATGAAGCAAGATGATGACACATCAAAAAAGAGACAAGGGAAGAGTCAAGGTGAAACCAGCAGAAACCAGAGGTGGTGCAATTGACAGGGAACCTCTCTCCCTATAAGAGGTCTTCAGGATCGAATCCCAGTGAATCCTAAAGGAGAAAAAAATGAGAAGAGAAGACAACACAGACAGGAAAAACAGCAGGGCAGGAGGAGGGGAAGGGGGGAAAAAGTCATGATAAATGTGTACCAAATTAGATGTTTTTGCTAATCTTCAAGATTTGGTCAACAATAAATATCTTGCCATATTGACATTTGTCTTTATTTATATTACATCTGAGTGGACTATAATAGCTGAGAAAACTTTTCACAGAACCTCAAGGAAATAAATATCATTTGTAAATAATTATTCAAGGCAATATATATTTCAGTGTCAAAATAATTTATTGAACAAATTTAATATGTGCGGTCTATGGAATAGCGACGATAGAATGTGCTTGGTTTAAATCACTGCTTTGACTTTTACTAATAGTTATGCAACAGAAGTGTGAACACTTCTGCCTCAGAGATAAGCAGAAGACTTATACCGTGAATAATACATCATTGAAAGAAAAGAAAGTTCAGTGAAGTCTGACATGAGTATGGGACTCCTTCTGAGAAAATTGGCACATCAGCTGAGGACCAAAGATATGTAAAACATGAATAAAGTAAGAGAAAGGAAAGGTCATTTCAGGAGAGGGAAATGATGCAATCAATGATATATATGCGGACAGTATGATGAGGCTAGAGTGAATAAATTAGTCTGGCTAAAGTGGAGGTCACGAAAGGATTTCTGCAGTGGGAAACTATATTAAGAAGTTTAAGCTGGCAACAGCCTACAGAATAGATTGCAGAAGAGCCTGGACACCAATTAGAATATTAATGCAATATGTCAGACAAAGTGATATTGAACTAAGATGACGGTGCTGAAACTTAGAGGATGATAAAGACGCAAGAGGTTTATGAGGGAAGTGGTGAAGCAGCAAATGATTAACTACGAGGATGGAAGAACTCAGAATATTCTGAGATGACTGATGCAGAGGTCACACACTTAAATAGAGAATTTTGAAATGAAGTTCTTTTTTTGGAGAGGGCAGATTATGAGTTCAATTTTAGACATGTCAAAGAGAAGTAGGTAATCTAAGTGAAAATGTCTGGTATGCAGTTAAGAAAACGGAAATGAAGCAAACATAGGAGGGAGTGTAGAAGGGGAGATACACATGTATTAGCAATGTGGCCTGTATTTTAAGAGTTGAGTGCGTATGAGGTTATGAGAGAGGTGAATGGTAAGTACCAGGGTGACAACAAATTTAAGACCTTGGAAGTAGCACGATGAGACCCTGGATGTGATCCTGCTGATAGAAGGAGGAAGGCATATGGATGGCCAATGGGATGATGGAAGTCAAGGGGTACAAAGGATCATTGAAATAAATACTGAAATTATCAAGACAGTGTTTGAAAATAAGCATTAGCCCTAAACTCTAAATTTTGCTTAGAAAATGGAGGCAGGTCCACATAGGATGGGAGCTCAAAGCAGCAATGTTTACAAAAAGAAATCCCAGCTAATATAGACTTCTACTCATGAGATAGGAATGTGTTACTACTGTTCAATGGCCATTTTTACTCTGCATTTCTTGTGGCTCCAGCAGTAGTGATAATAGTGAGATTTTGACAAGAAACTCTTTTAAGTGGTTAATTACAAGAGTGCATGTCTCCCTATCTAGATTGTAATCCTCAAAGGACCTCATTACAGTTCTCTAAAGAAACTAGTACAAGTTTTTTTGCACACAGCAGTGCTAAGCATGAATAGTCTTAAATTTTAAATATTTGAGAACTGGCAGCTAAGTAAACCAATACTGAATTTAAGTGAAAATGCAAGCATGAACGCATGTACTAGAATATTAGATATTGGAGGTAGCAAAGCAGTTATCTAAGTAGCTCAGTTATTTTGCATGTAATTTAAATCATAGTTTATATATGTGTGTGTGTACATATACAGATATATAAATGGATTAATATAAATAAATCCCTTACAATAATGCCTGGAACATGAGACATACTTAATAAATATAGGCTATATTCAATACTTTGATTACTATTAAATTCATATTCCCTTATACAAAAAGATATCTGGGAAATATGAACAGATAAAGTTCTTAATCATCAAACACTCAAACAAATATTTATATGAAATAGTTTATTTCCAAGAACAATTTTAAGTAGTAATAATAACTTGAAACAATACCCAATTCAGATTCATAAAAAGTGCCTATTTTTGATTTTCTAAGCTAGCATTTGCTTTATTTCATACATAAAATAAAGATTGTGAGTGAATTATATGCTATAAAGTTGGGTAAAGACCGAAATGATCACCATTATTATTAGAGTCACTATAAGTAGTAGTATTTAGATGGAAACTTGGAAGAAATATAACTTTGAATGATTTCCACTTTATTTATGATGGCATGTTCTTTATGATTTTTCTATCCCCCAAAAATCAGTGACTTCCCTATTATACTCTACAGCTTATTTGTATCCAACTATGGTGCCCAAGAGAATGACGGCTCATGAGGAAGTATATATGCACTTAAGGAATTCTTCTTAAGCAAATATCTGATTATGCTGTGTTAGGAACCACAGCCCTGGAATATTTTTCTCAGCCCTGGCTTTACAGGGAAACAGCTGCAGACAGCTCCATGCATTTCGTACCAGCAAGACAAAGCAGCTTTAAGACCTGGGATTGCTGTTCTTCAGGCTTATTCAGTGTGCTCAGAGGGTTCCCAATTGTGTGGAAAGAAATAAAAAATATTGCTTAATGTGGTACTTATTGTGCCACAAGTTGTACATGCCTCTTTATAGAGCGCCATAGATTTGTAGCCCCAAATCTGCAAATTTGCATCTGAAGAATATGGCAAATAGCTAAGTGCCTGGCTGAATGAGCTGTGTAAGACCAATATTCAATTTTATTATGAATATTTATATTATTCAAACACAAGTTTCAACAGACAGATTATTTAGATTTTTATGCTAAATGTGAATAATTTTATACAGGTGTCTGCTCTAAGCTTAGACCTGGCTATTGCTAAACAAGCTGGACTGATTGATAACTTGTCATGTGCCCTGTCTGATCTTTGGCCAACCTCCAAAGGACTGAGACAGGCTACATGCGAGTGTTGATTCTTTTCCATCTATCTTATGCTGCACTGTTTAAAGACAGAACACTTTGTGAAGGACAGCTTAGTTCCACTTTCCAGAGTCAGCCAATAAACATTAGCACATGCAAGAAGTCATCTGTTGTATGCTGCTCACTTGATTCTGATGCATAGATACATGATGACACACTTAGCAGAGCCCTGGCTTGGATACCAGCTGGCATCAGCGAAACCTTCCAGTCAGACTTCATCTCCAGTGGCTGCAGCAATCAACATTCCTGTTTAATGTAGCACAGAAAAAGAAATAAGGAAAAACAAAGGGCCCAAGAAGTTCCTTTCTAGCACCTTGTGTATACATAGAAGATGTCCAATTTCAAGTAATTTGTGTAGGCAGATAAAACAGTTGCCACCCATATCATACAACTCACCACACACCAAGTGGTCCTTTCTCCCAAAATAAATAAATCTGCCCTGCTGTCCACTAGAGTGTAAGTCCTTTGGGTCACAGGGAAACATAGCTTTTTTTTTTTTTTTGCATGGGTACAGATGTCATCTTAGTCCTGAACAGGATATGCTTTGTTTCATTTTAGGAAGAATCATCTTGAAGGGAGAAGGAGTAAGCAATGGCAATTTTTAAACTTCTCTGAGCAGGAGATCCAAACCTGTATTTAAGAAAGCATTTTCTTTTAACTGATTGTACAATAAATTGGTTTGCACTATTATGACAAGATAGCCACGGATGAGGACTCAGCGCCATTTGGCTGGCAATGATATGATGGACCTTAAGAATAACCACGCGGTTCATTCTCACAGGCTTTTGAATGCATTTTCAAAAACTACAATCTCTTTTAGCTTTCATTAACAGCTCTGCACTGCCTGGTGTCAATTGAACAAAAGAGAACTGAGGCTCAGAAAGGTCACTCACAGATAGCAGGTGGAAAGCCAAGCCAGAAAAGCAGCATTTAGCACACCCAGTAGCTTCTTATCCTTTCCTCCACCGCGCCTCTGGGCAGGATGTGAACAGCAAGAGATGAAATAATTTGCTGAATAGGATAATGTGCAGCTGGTAAAGAGTCAATTCTTATAAGAGCTACTGGAAAAAACATGACTCATTAATAGTAAAAAAACAGGATCTGAATTTGTTTGAAAGAAAATACCAGGATGGTACGAAATGGACGGTCTGTGCAAATGAGGGAATGATAAGTGTTTCAGTGATACTAATCCCAAGACTCGTGTATGTACTTATTTTATTTAAAATATTTAACTTTTTGGGAATTTATTAGGCAAAACACATCCAGCCAAATGTTTGCGTTTTCTTAAATTGATTTGATGTGACTACCTGATGGTAAACATTCTAAACAAAACATTTTCAGGGATAAATGAGTATTTTTTGTGAATGGATCTTCTAGCCCTAAGTCACTTGTTCTAGACCCTGAATCATGGTGTTCTTAAATGTTCTCAAATGTAACAAATAGCATCACCAAACAAAGCAGAGCCTTCCTCCTGAGCAATCCCATTTATTTTCTCATCATGTACATCTTGTCCTGTAGTAGGAGTTTTCATAATTTTGCCATAATGGATCTGTCAGGGAGTTTTGTCTTCTATCCCATCCTGAGGCAGCAGACTTTGAGGTCTAGGGCTGAAAAAAATAAAGCATAATCAAATGAGATTTTCTCCCTCAGAATGGTTCAATTTAATTCAAATAAAATTTTTATTTAACAAACATTTTTCTGCTGGGTATTTATGATGAAAATATGGACTCCTTACTCGTATCGTCCATTTTAAATTATTACCTTCCAATTTTTGGGGTTAGCATTATGGAGCAAGCACCTGAAGCCCCATTCTCTGGGGTTTGAAGGTAGAGATGGGACTCGATCTGTCTTTGGCTCCTCAGCAGGCAGCGCTGCTCCTGACACAAGGCTGAGAATTCAGGACTTCCGTTGAATGAAGTTCTTCATGGAGGAAACCACCCATTCTTTCCCCAGTTCAGAGCACCTGAATTCTGTGCAGCCTTCCTTTCCTTTCTTGCCTCACAACAGCCTGATTGAGTTTAAGGAGTAGTTGGGAGCAATGCTTGGCCTTAACATGTAAAATTCTGACACTGTTCTTATCTTTTACGTGAAGGGCTTTCCAGAAAAGTTCCAATTTCAGATATTAACACCCCTCAAATAATTTTTGGTATGCTATCCACAACAAAAGAACTATAGAGATTGCTCGGACTAATGGAAACATGATAATCATAGCAAAAATATTTTTTTTCCTGTGGCATTTTCATTCTTGCATCTCAAAACTTGGAAAAGACTTGAAATTTAAAAAAGACCTTTGGTTCTCAAACAAGATAGCAACCTTGTGTTCTACAAAGTAAGCTCTTTTTTTTTCAAAGATTTATTTATTTATTTATTTCTCTCCCCTCCACCCCCAGTTGTCTGCTCTCTGTGTCCATTCACTGTGTGTTTTTCTGTGACCGCTTCTATCCTTGTCAGTGGCACCAGGAATCTGTGTTTCTTTATGTTGCGTCATCTTGTGTCAACTCTCTGTGTGTGTGTGGTGCCATTCTTGGGCAGGCTGCACTTTCTTTTGAGCTGGGCAGCTCTCCTTATGGGGCTCACTCCTTGCACGTGGGGCTCCCCTACGCGGGGGACACCCCTGCGTGGCAGGGCACTCCTTGCGCGCATCAGAAATGCACATGGGCCAGCTCCACACGGGTCAAGGAGGCCCGGGGTTTGAACCGTGGACCTCCCATGTGGTAGGCGGACGCCCTATCCATTGGGCCAAGTTCGCTTCCCAAAGTAAACTTTTGAGTTGGTTTCTGGAGAGTGAAAACTTATTTCTGGCATCCATATAATTAATCATTCAGCTCACTTGAAAAATGAAAAGCTTGAGATTTAAGTGAATGGGTAGGAATTTATATTTTGCAGACTATACAGATCTTTGAGACAAACTGGTGAGGATTTCATAAATCTGCAAAACATACTTATCCAATTATATTTCATCGTGAGTATGATTATTTCTGGCATTTGTGACAAATAACCAACCAAGCATGCATGAGCAATTGTACACCTTTTTAGGAGTTTGGCTTCAAATGCTACAGGTCATTAAGAACTTAAATTTTTTCTGCAATGTTGACCCTAGATGGGAGAAAAAGGGTTATCTATTTTTATGTTCATAGATGTTAAAGGTCAAGTCCATTTTCTATTTATATTATTTAATATGTATCAATATAGTGTTTAATATAATATTTTCTGTTATATTGCAATGGAATGATCACATCTGATAGGGTAGTCTGGCACAAATAAGAACATTGGGAAGGGCTGAATGAATTGGAAGTGCTGGAGCACTATGCAGTTCTATTGCAATTACTATGGTAATTAAATTACCTAATAATAGATAATCAAATTTAGGCAAGACATTAATTTTACTAACTTCACCCTGAAAACTTCGGTAGAATATAGAAAATGAACTCATGAGCCAGTGTCACGGAGCTTTTTTTTTTCATTTTAAAATACTATTGCAACTACTGTTGAACGCCTTTGAGGAAGTCCTTCAAAAATTGTATCATGCCAATTTGCAGAAACAGCTTTGAGTGTGAACTATTAGCCTAAATAATATTGTTGATCCAGTTTATCTGAACTAAATTGGTTGGAGTATCTATCTTCTGGCTGGACAGTTCTTTAAAACAAAACAAAACAAAACAAAACATAAAAACCTCCCTGCCTTTGTTCTATCTGAATGACATGTCTTTCCTAGAGCTAGCTGGATTGAGTTTACAAAAATATTACCATTACCAAAAAAACAGAATTTATTCTCCAGTGTTATTGATTTATCATCTATATGGCATGGCAAATATGGAATTATATCTTCTTTATCACAGTCCATTCACTGTTATTTCACATGTAAATTTACACTCCTAATTACTTTATATGGCTATCCACTATAAAAATGTTTAAGTAATAAATTACGTTTAATATAACTCAGTAGTAATTGGAAGGAAAGCATACCTACTGGCAACCCAGTTGAATTCAAAACTCTCCCCTCACTCACTCCTAACTAGTTCAGTGCTACTAGGTTACCCCAGGTTGCTAGCTGAATTTTATTGCTACCACCACACTTAATTATGCCATCCACTTAATTAACCCATTTGTTCATAGGAGAAGCGAACAAATCCCCTTTCCTATAATTAACTAGAGCAGGTTTGATGATTTTAAAAGAACTTATGAGAAAATGTAAGAGTAAATAAATAAAAAGCACAAAACTAAATCACATATTTATTCAAATTAAAATAAATATAAGACCTTCTTGGGCTCAAAGTTCCTTTTGCTTAGTAATGCATCATCTAATTTGAATTTATACGCAAGTCCTCAAAAAAGATGGAGCATCTTTAAGTTGACACTATTCTTGAAAACAGTAAGAAACACAACATATCCTAGATCCCGCCTTCTGGACTTCTCTGAAGGTGTGGATTCCCAGTTTATTCCCTCCCTAGTCATGAGTTGTACCCTACTATTTCCCTTGGCCCTCATGGTCTACCCAAATCTAAGGCCTTCTGAGCAAGAAGGCACATTTTTATGATATGCTCTTAACACATATTTTTAATGATGTGTAGCAAAAGTAGTTCCAATTGCTTGTTCCTTCAGGTCCACACGTTCTGTAGCCATGGGCTTTGATATGTTACTTCACAATCCCATTTCCAATTCATGTACTGGACTCAGCATGGAGACCTGCTGTGGTCATTGGGATCTTAACAAACTTGATGCAAGCAGGACATTGTAAAGTGTTGTGCAATCGCGCTTGCTCTCATTGTCATGCTATCACTCGGAGAACTTGTCTGGGCCATGCAGCTAGAAGATGAAAGACATATGGAACAGATCTCATTGGAGCAGATCTCAGTCACCCCACTTATCTTGGCCAACTCTAAGGTATTTGACTGAGGTCCTCCAAGATCAGAGGAGTTTCCTATCTGACCAGCCTGGACTTGAGTCAGAAACACTAATGTTGCACATTACTGAGATACTGCGATGGTTGTTACACTGCATTATTGTTACAAGAGATAGCTCATGTGCTTCAAATCTACCAGGAATGATCCTCTAGACTTGCATGTTAAAGCATACACAATAATGAAATGTATAGAATAAGTAAATTCAGATTTTTTATTATAAAGACCAGAGGGTAACAGTTATGTTTTTGAAATACAGGATAAAAAAGGGGAAAAAACCTCTTTGTCTGGTAGTTAAAAATTTTAATGACCTATTTTGTTCTAAGAATTGGGAGAAACTAAGAGAAGATTCCATCTGATGTAATAATTTTCTTGAGTGGTCAATATGTGAAGCATTGGATATTATGGTGGGAAAAGGCTAAAAAGTAAAGTGAACATGGCCTTTACCCTCTAAGAACTTATAATTTGGTGGATGGTATCAGATGTACACATAATTCTTTATTCTCAAGATCTTCAACTCATCATGCTTCTTTCAACCCTTACTTCAATTACCTTAGTTGAAGACACCATTATCTCATGAGTTAAAAGTGTGAACAGCTTCTGATTTATGGTCTCCTTTTCTAGTTCTGCCCTCCTCCAGTGTGTTCTTTACTATGCCAGGGTGATCTTTATAAACCATATAGGTTTATAAAGATATTTTATAGGTTTATAAAGATATTTCAGGTTCTTGGCACCACCTGGAAGTGGATGGATACAGCATTGTTGCCCCAAACTGCAGTGTTCCTAAAGGACAGAGGTGAAGGGACATCCTCTCAGGGGCAGAACGTCTAAAAGTATATTTGATTGTTCTCTTTGTCTGAAGTTAAAGGTGTTCTGATATATAAACCTACTTAAGGGTGATGGCTAATGGTCTGACTGGATGGTCAGGAACTTGGAAAGAACAGACAGAGGTCAATAAAAGGAGCTATGCGGAAGACATTTAGAGATGACCTCCTGGAATGTGCACAAAGCGTGGCGGTATTTTTGGCCCATCAGGCCTCCCCAAAGAGAATTAGTTGCAAGGAGACTCTCAGTAATCAGGTGGACAAAATGACTAGGTTATGAGTATATCAGTTTCCTTCCCAAGTATTCTACTGAATGTGGTCATGCTGGCAAAACACGAAAGCTGCACATGGTTTCAATGACATGGAATTCCTCTTACTGAGGCTGCCACTGTCAAGTGCCTGATCAAAACCCATGTTATGAGCCCCTAAATGGGATCATACACTCATCAGGCAGATGTCTGGTAACAGGTTGATTATATTAGACCCCTTCTTTACTGGAGGATACAGTAGTTTACCCTCATTGGAACAGATATTTATCCTGCATTTGCATTTTCCTACCCTGCCTATAATGCTCCTGCCAACACTGACATTTGTGGACTTCCATGCCTCATTAGCTGTCATGCTGTCATTGACTATAGTTTCTGACTGAGGTCTCATGTTCAATTGTAAAAGTTAATGGAAAATCGCAGCAATCAAAGAAAGACAGGACCACAGAGGATTCAATCTTTGAGAAGTGTGTTTTGTCACAACAAGTGAGTAAAGAACACTGACTAGCTGGGTTGGTTGAGGCCAAGGGAAATACAGGGTGGATAGTGGAAGTAGTTATTAGTACATATAAATTGTGACCATTATACAGATATGAAGACACTAGCAATTACGTAGAGCTTTATTGCTTGTTAGCAACACATATCTACACATATTAGTTAATAATATTTTCCTCCTTTCCCTTATTACTGTATATAAATATTTCTGTTGGTGATTAATTAATAATTTAGTCTTTAGTTTAGAACCATTCAGGGAATATTGTGATAGAATTAGAGGAAAAGTTAACATCAACTGAAGATGATACCATGATGCTTAACCCTTTAGGTCTCCCCATAGTATAGCACGTTAGGTAGAGGCTTAATGTTTTATGGAAATTCAAACAGGTGAGAAGAGTGCATGGAGGCCAACTGGCCAAAGCAGTGGACTGTGCTGTTAAGGTACTGCCCCTCAGCTCCAACTTTACCCTTCTGCACTCAGCTTGATGATGTTGGGGTTCAGACTCTGCAAACTGCATGTCTACTTTGCCAGCTGGCACCCTCTAATTAAGTCCTGGTATTAGGGTTACTGGAGGGGGGCTTTTACCAGCATTGTCCCAGCCATAGTACTTTGCCCTGATAGCAGATCTGTTTCTTTCAGCCTCCAGCTTAATTTCACATTTTATTATCAGGAGCGTAGAGCCCATTCAAAGGTACAGCATCAGCCAGGCTGTGCCCTATCCACAAATTTTGAGTCCCAAATTCACTGCCCTTCCCACTCTTTTCAACTTCTAGAGTCTAACGACTTCTACTCATTCTAAAATATTTACAGATGGTACATTCGTCCTGCAGTTATCATCTCTGGGTTACATTTATTATCTCTGAATTAATTATTTTGTGTTTCCACTCGCTATTTTAGCCATCCAACACCCTTGAAACCAATTCCCCATATTAAATTCTCTGTACTGAATTACTAGTGTGGCTGTTTCTGTTTTTCTGCTGGAACCCTTGATAAATACAGCTCTCTTAGATCTAAAACTGCAGTAGTTCTCTATTGCCCTTATGATAAAGTCCAAAATTCTCTGATGTAGCCTTCAAGGTTCTTTACAAACATACTCTTTCCACCTTGCCTTCTTCCCCCTTGTGGTAGATTGAATTGTGTACCCTAATTTAGACACGTTCTCAATCTTAGTCTGCCTTCCTGTGGGCGTGAACCTATTGCAAATAGGATCTCTTGAAGATGTGTTTTTCAGTCAAGCTGTGGCCCAGTGAATGAAATTGGGTGTTAATTTGGATTACTGGAGCCTTTATAAGCTTGAGAACTTCAGTTAGATAAAGCTGGAAGCTTTCTTCCTGAGGAAGTAGGAGTGAGAGTTGGAAGTCAACAGAACCTGGAAGAGAAAGGAGAGTACGTGGCCTTGTGAGGAGAGGCAGGTATGCAAGTCAGGAATTCCAGGAAATGCTGGCAGCCAGCACCAGTGTGTTACAGACTTTGAGGAGAAAGCATTACCTTGCTGACACCTCAGTTTTGGACTTCTCGTACCCTCTAAATTGTGAATCAGTACATTCCCATAGTTTAAGCAAACCCATTGTGCGGAACTTGGGTACTTGTGATAGCAGCTCAGGAAAAGTGAGGCACCCCCTCTTTCCACTGCTTAAGTCATTCCTGTCAAACTGAACTACTTGTAATTCTCAGAATGCTTCTTCCTAATCCTTTGCGTGGTGTGTTTTCCTCACTTACCTTGTATTATATATTCATTTCTTTGCCAAGTGATCATCCCCTGTCTCACTTTATACATCCTTTTGCTCTTTTAGGATGCATGTTTCATCCTCGAGTGACTCTTTTGGGATCACCTTTTGGACACATAGGCACACACCCCAAATATACAAACACATCCCATGTAGCTTACACATCCCTACCCCCAGGGCTAAATTATACCTCACATTTGGTGCCTTTTTAGCACCTAACGCAGGAATGAATTGGAAGTTTGGCCCCAGTAATATCATAGTGTTAATCCTTAGCAGGAATTCTGTAAATAGATGTAAAATAACTTAGACAAATACATTTATGAGATAAGTGAGGAAAATAAAAAAACATACAAAACCTGGAAAATGTTCTCTTGAATGAAACAAATTAGAAAACTGTATGGAAAATAGAGGTCCATTGATCACTATATTAATTTTCCATTGTTGTTGAACAAATTACCACAAATTTAGTGGTTTCAAACACTTACATCACTTGTTTGTAGGTTAGAAGGCTGATGTATGTCTCATTGGGCTAAAATCAGTTGTTGCCAGGAATAACTTTCTATAGGCTCTAGGGCAAGATCCCTTTCCTTGATTTTTCCAAGTTCTAGAAGCTTCTTGATTCTTTGACTAGTGGCTTCATTCCTCCATCTTCAAAGTGAGCAATGGCAGATCAGTCAGGACATTGCCTCTCTCTTTTACTTTTGAGGATCCTGCATTTACTTTGGGTCCACCTGGAGAATGAGGATAACCTTTCTATTTTAAGGTCAGCTGATTAGCCACCTTAATTCCATACGCAATCTTAATTATCCTTTGCCATATAATAACGTACTTTATTCACAGGTTCTAGTGACTAGGACATTGGCATTATTCTACCTACTATAATTACTATTAGAAAATTTAGAAAGATCTTTTGAATTAGATTATTGTAAATCACCCCCATGTTATTCTGTTTTTTTTCTTTTTTGTTTGTTTGTCTTGTTTTTACAATTTTTATCACAGTCTAATTGATTAAAGGGGATTTTCTTTATTCATGACTAGAATAGCCCACTGTGAATGGATGTTGTATTTGGATTCTTATATCTTAATTTCTGCATATATATTAGTGGAGATGGAGTTTAGAAGTGATAAAAGATGAGGTGAGTGTACAACTTGACTTCCTGTTAAAAACGGGTAGGTAACCTGTTCCTGGTTACCTTCATCTGTGTCTCCTCTCCCCTAAGCCCAAGGCTGACAGAGAGAAGAATGCTGAATGGAACAGGGAGGTGATGATAACTAAATTTAACTCCACAAATTTATGAAATCTGAGGTTTCAGAAAATGAGGAGAAAACAGAAACAAGGAATATTGGTTTCATGGTATATTCAATGTTTGTCTTAACTCTCGTAAATGGCAAGCCTTAAGTGCAGGAAAATATTTCATATTGAACATGTTAAGCTTAATGAAAGCCATCAATTTTTAAATAGTATATGTAAAAGCAAAGAGGTTTTCCATTTACAGTACTGTTAATAATTAGCTATTTCTCAGAATTATTTTCATTTGTATTTGAGTAAGCTCAGTAGAGAGCTGGTTATAATTCTGGCAACAAGCCAGAAGAGCAATTAGTTATTTTGTGTAATAAAATTTAATTCTGTGTCTCTTAGAAAATAGCAAGATATCAGTAGTTAAGTGAAAAAGCCATATTCCTATCCTTATTTAATGCCAAATGTGTTTTATAAAATATGATGTTTATTTTCTTTTCTTACTCAGAGTGCTTTTCTTTCAAAAGAAGTTGTTTACTATCCACATTAGGTTCCTCTTTCCTTTTTCGTGGATACACAAAAAGAGTACATTAGTGAGGAATAAGATAAACATTTCTGAAACTCCGAAAAATGCAGCACAACTTCTGGGTAATTAACAGCAGCCATGAATTTGAATTAGCAGAATTTTCTGATTACTTTGGAAGCTCCTTCCTAGTTCAGTGTCCTTTCATCCACATCATATCCCCATCAGCCTGAGATGAAACATGACTTGTTAGGCAGCCTTCCACCACCTTTCACAGGTTAACCTTGACAGGCCTCCACTTACACTTACTAATGAATTACCTAAAGCTCTGTGTTCCCTCTGGAAAACACAAAATGGAGGCCCACGGTGTACTGGAAGCTCACAGCGACTGAGGGACTCTCTCGTATGCCTCTTTTTCATTTCTGTTGCATTCATCTGAGCTGTTGTTCACCTGCTAATATTAACTGACTTGTATTTGTAAATAAACGAAAAACACTAATGAGAAAAAAGAAGAGTTATTATTTAGATGAACACACCTGAGCCTGCTTTGGAAGGGTTTGATAAAGATACGATGCTAAAAAAAATTGCTACTAAATAATAATGGGTGAGACTATTGTTATAATTTGATAGAAAAATGTCAAAAATCATGTAGTATTCTTCACTCAGATTACTGTACCAAAGGTTTGGAAACTGGAAGATGCATTATCATTGGGTGAATGCAGGAAAGACAAAGCTGGTTACTGATCAAATAACATATACCTTAGGAAAAGGCCGTATCTCCATACTAAGAGATTAATAAAGTTTTACATATTTAAATGTATGATTAGTAAAACTTTTAGGTATGTGTGGATCACTTTTTATGATTCCTTTTTTTGACCAACTATTTGGAATAAAAGTCCTACTATTGGCCCTAATTGTTTCAAATAAAAAGGTGTTTCCGGAAGTGAGGATTTGGTTATCTAGAAGATTATGCTTCAATAGTTCAAGGAGTCTTGCTTTTCAAATGCATAGTGCCAAATTTATCACTCTTAAAATCAGCCTCTGTCCTAAAAGAGCTTAGAGTCAGTAAAATAAAAAGTCAAATATATATATAAATACACATATTTGTACAGATATATAAACACGTTCATACATATTACCTACATATGCAATATGTGCCACATGTATACACATATACATCCACAACATATATAAGCATATACATACACAAATAGAGGCTGTGATTAAGAATTGCAGAGGTGGGTAGGGATTTTCCTGTTTATTACTTTTTTTTCTTGAGAGAGTGAGCTTTGAAACTTATACCCAATAGATGAGAACTGTCAGCATGCCCTTAACTGGTCAAATATAATAGTGAGAATTGCTTTATATAAAGGGGGAAAATTCTCCTTCAGTAATCAACACATGACAGAAAATTGGTTATGATTGGGTGGTAAAATAATTGATGTGTCAAAGATTAAGTGACTCATTTATAATTAAAAACCTACAGTATACTATTTTCTTCCAACGACATCAAACTTTTCTATGACCCTGTATTTAAAAAGTAGATGTAATGAGAGATTTATTCCTCTTTCCTGAATGCTATATGGTTATTCCAGTGTAAATTTTATAGAACAATTCTACTGAGGCAGGGAAATGTGATCTGATAAAGAGCTATAGTAAATTCCATGCATCTCCTAACACAGAAGTGAAAAGTAGGATTTTGTTCAATTAGTATTTGTCAAACGTCGACTTTGGAGAGTAGTTGGTGCTATCTTCAAGTCTGCATCATTAAAAGCATGCTTATCTTGTTCACATAAGCTGTAGCAGCATTTAGCAAGACCACCCATTCAGTGATGGAAACAGTGGCAAAGACAGGCACCCTGAGTAGACCCCTGAGAATCTGGGGCATGTTTTCCGGAGCACGTGCAGTGACTGAATCCTTCCTTAGGACGGGGGGACTTTCAGGGGCATAGACCACACTGAGTTGCTTCCCATTATTTAGACTTTTTTGGGGATAGGAAGAACCCTCTTCCTCAGGCAAAGAGTGACAAAATACCACACTTGGGAATGATCACTTGTGCTTGTCTTAACTAACAACCTAAATTTTCCAAATGTTTTCATCATTCTCCCATTAGGGAACTAATTCCTTCTCAATGAATGAGTAAATGAACCTCCTTTCCAAAGGCTTTGTTCTGAGGGATAAAACTTGTAAAAATTTGAAAGTAAAATTGTGTTATTGTCAGCAATGTGCTGTTTCCCTGGAGCTGTTTGTTGTTGGTTTTACAATGTTGTCTACCAGCCTCACAGATCAAGGAATCTTGAGCTGTCTCTGTGTGACTTATTATCACAAAGCTCTGTCAAGTAAAACGTGGCCAAATTGTAAGGTGTTTTGCAGGCAAATGGAAGATGATAATAGTAAAACATTGCTACAATTTGTGAGCTTCAGTTACTGTACCAGGTCAATGATATTCATAATAGATACCTAATCTTCACAACAATCCTTAATGTTAGTCTTCTGAGTTTGTCCCCCAAATTCCAAGCTGCATTTCAGAGAAAGTCATTAAGTTGTGGGCCTAAGGTCCACTAATAGGTATTTTTGGTAGATTTCATTGTGTTTTTCTCTATTTAATGCTTCTTCCTAAGGTACCCCACTGTGTCTGAAGATTATACATCCCTCCCCCATTAAAACACAGGCAGTATTGTGTGTACATGTGTATGTGTGTGCCACCTATTTTTTTCCATGTGACTCGTTCAGCCAATGAAATGTGAGCAGAAGTGATGTATGTTACTTCTGAGCTGAATCACATGACCCCACCCACCCCTCACCATTTCCCTCTGGTACGAGAACTGTTCTAAATAGAGCCTGCTCTATCAGCCAGGGCCCAGGAGTGAACCGACATGAACAGAGTTGCAACCAACCCAACAGACTTGCATGTCTATACTGTAGAGAAATAAACCTTCGTTGTCAGCCTCTGACATTTTGGAAGTATGTGGTTTGTAGCATAAGCTATCCCGACTTTCACAGCACCTGTGCCAGGACAACAATGCAGCTCAGTTAACCTCAAGGCCTGAGCTCGTGCTGCTGGTTTTCCTTAAAATAAACAGAACCCTTAGCATTAGGCTTATCCACCAATGTTCTCTTCTTGACCATCCTAACTACTTATATGTTTAGGGTCCTCTTTGCCTTTTCACTTATTAATCTGGTTTCCACTCTTGGTTCTCTACTAAGTCTTGTATGTATTCCTGTAAGCAAACAGACAACAAGTGAACAGTCACACTTAGCTCTCCTTCCTTTTTTTTCTGACAATCTTTACAACGCTCAAGGCCTGAATTACATTTCCTCCTTTTAGAAAATATTTCCTGATTAACTGCGTAGTTTGCAATGAGTTAATACAATGAAAACAATCCAACCTCTGTGTAAGATACACAGGCCCTAAATTCACCAGGCACTAAATTCATTAATGTGCTTTTAACAGCATTTTGGTTCTTTCTTCATGAGAGAGAAAAGCACAGATACAAGGGGACCAGAATGTTGTCATTCGCCTTTACAGGATATAATCCATGCCTTTATGTATAGATGCCCCAAAGGAAGTGGTGTTCCAAGGAATATCGTTCAGGAGCATTTCCATGCTTTTCTCAAAGGGTCAGAAATCCCTGCTTCCTCCCGTTCAGAGGGCATTGGCCGTTCTCTTGTTTGGCGAGGCCGGATGAGGTTTCAGGCGGAAAGCGGTTCCGGGTCTCGTGAAGGACAGGACAGCCTGGACCTCATCAACGGCCTAAGTGTGCAGCCATCTCCCTGGTGGGGAATATTTTCACTCAAAAATAAATAGCAGGAACATTCCTAAGTATGAAAACACCAGAAGAAAACTATTTTGGCTTAGTTTTTGTTATATAGCTCCAAAGGCCAAAAAAAAAAAAAAAAAAAAATCAGTTAAAAAAAATTCCTTTTAGATCTGCTATAGGTTTAATTTGATTAATGTTTTTTTTTTCCCCTTTCTTTCTGAACTCTCTGGCAATGTGATTTTCTTTTTCTAATAGTATTGTGTTAGGCAAGATATTAACAGTGGCATTTCTGGATAGGGTATATATGTCTGTTTTTTTATTTGTGATATTTTAGTTTTTTAAATATTCCAGCATTCTTTTTGAAGAGTAAGATCATAAGATTTGTATAAAGATTAAGTTCAAGGAAAATGTACCTTAACTATGGTGCAAACTGCTAGGGAAAAGGCCATTTCATATACAAATGACTCAAAATCCTTATTCTCATTAACAATGTTTTCCGTTTTGACATATCTGGTGACGCCCCTTCTTCCCAGGATTTAACTTACCACAGTGCACATGAACGCAGAGGCAAAAAAAAAGAGAATGCCAATCTGAGTTAATACATTTATGAGTAGAGTTATGCTGATATGCCACATTTCATGGCATCGGTGTTTTTGTTTTCTACAAGAAAACATTCTCAAGGTTAATCAGAAGTTCTGTGCTTTCTTCCAGTGTCTCTCAAAGGTGGGCCGACATCTTTCCTGTGATTTGAATTTTTATCAGCCTAGAGATACAAAATATCTGTAGGACGTTTATAATAATTTTTTCCATAGCAAAGGTCATTTTAATTCACAATCTTTGTAAGAAAGCTTAAGAAAAGAAGTTGTATGTTCTGAAAGTGGTAGAATCTTCCACACAGCAGCATTTATATGCTTAGATTATGCACCTGAGGAAAGCATGGTGTTTTGCAACTAGTAACTAGCAATATTATCACTTACTGTTGTAAAATTTCCATTTTATCCTTCGGTTCATGTATAGCAGAAAATAATGAGAAAATGTATTTCCTCTCTTTCATGGGTCTGCTGAAATATGTAAATAAATACATAAATATCATAATGGAAGATCAAACTTGTATGTAACTCCATATACATTTCTTATGCGCTTATTTTCCAAACAAATAGAAAGTGAAGAAGAGGGAGAGCAACAAATGGAGAAGAAATCCAGGTACACTGCATGTTCTAGGTCTAGAACTCTGAGCAGCCTATCCACTACCCAAGAAAGCTCCAAAGTCAAACCTCTTTTACATGGAGCTTTGGAAACGTACTTCTGCTAGGGGTCCCCCTCCCAAACAAATAATTCAGAATTACTAGGAGAAGACATGGGCATGTTAGTTTAAAATAGTGTCCCAGGTGTTCCTGACCTGTTGCCAGGATTTATATCCATTGTTCAGAATCCTATGACTCTACTCAATGTTATTTGTTGTAGCAATATGGGTCTGAGTAGCTTTGCATTCAGTTTTGCAAGCTTTCTGTAGCAGTCACATCACTGCTTTTGTATAACTGTCACTTCCACACTTTTGATGGGTTTTCAAATACTCTTAAATGGCCATTTCACTAAGAGTAGGTAAAGATTGGGCTGGAGACTGCCAATATTGCTTCGCCTCCCTGCATTCCTTACTGAGAAATAAGCCTCATGATAGTTTCCAGCTGTTCTCCTCTACTCTAAAGAAATGCTGAGAGGCTAAGGAAGAGAACCTTCAAAACTGCTGCTGGCTACCTTGCCCCATCTGAGGGATTTAGAGTAATCGATGGGGCAGCTCCAGGTTAAATTTTCTGCCATCTGTTTGTTCTAGCCAAATTCTCCTCTCACATTCAGGCTGGTCATTTTTCCATAGTCCACAAGAAGGAAACCCTTGCTTATCATATTGTTCAGTTTGTAACTCCTCAAAATAAATAATTGCAAACACTGCAAACTTCTAAATGAACGGTAGCTAAATATTTGCATCCTTTAATCAAAATACTGTCAGAGAACATGTAAGTTTCCAGTCTCCTGTTTCTTGCTGCTCAGCACTTGGCTGTAACAGATCTTAGTAAGATGGAAAAAGCCTGTTGCTAAAACTGCTGAAATAACGTTGCTAATACTGCAAAATGGACTCTGAGATAGTGTGATATGTTTCAACTTGTGAGGAAAGGGCTGCTAAATCTAAATCCCATCTAAACTAAACCTTTTTAATTCACTCACGTAAATGTGAGACTAGCGATTGCATTCCTTTTATCCTACTGTGCAATGGTAGAGTTTAGAGGTATTAACTATTGACTTCCCTCAGTATTTATTGTGCTTCGTGGCGCACTGAACAGAAAATGCTGAGTAAAGCCTTGCTGCGTGCCAGTTACCCATTGGATATTTTGTCTTCTTAATAATCTATGCAGATGTACACTGAGACTGAATGAGATCTCGTAAACAGCACTTTGACAAAAATGCTTCGTTTTATGCATCTCTGTGTAAAGCTTTCCATAGTGATCCATTACACTGCTTAATGGTTTAGCCTTTTGCAAAATATAAAAAAAAAATGTTTTGCTTACAAAATGAGGTGCATTTCTTTTTGTGTATGCTGCGGGAGCTGAACAGATTTCTGGATTAATTATTTATAAGCCATTTATGAATTGGGATTTGCAAATTCAAAGCAAAGACTTAGAAAAACAGAATTGTTTCAACTACTTCATGTTATTTTGGTGTTTTCACAAAAGGAATTTTATTCAAGGCATTTTATTTTCCTTTTTATGATACTCCTCAATCCTGTGAAAGAAGATGTAAAGTAACTATAAAGAAGTAATTGCAACTTCATTTTTCTCAATGGGAATAAACAATGTTCTTTTTTACATCAAAATACTATCCTGTACAATTAACAATAGTTTGTCTTGATAGAGTGATCCCATGAGAGAGGAATTCGTTGTTTGGAATGCTATTGCTCAATATTTCCCAAGTTAACAAAATATGTTTCTAATTTGGTGAAACCCAAATGATTCAGCTTTATTTAGTGATTATTTCCATTCCAGATGTTGTAAAATCTTTGGCATGTTTATTTTTTCCTCAATTTATGAAAGTGAATCTTGGGATGATTTATTTTTGTGCTTTGCGTGATTCAAAAAGAAGTTTATAAACACAACTAATATATAATTGGTAACATCTATAAATAGATCATTAACGTCTACTGTATTTATTAAAAGCAATGGATTTGGTTTCCTCTGGGATTCTAACATTCTTTTCCTAGTGTTAGGCATAAATACAAGTGATTATGCCTAGCCTGTTTATAGTCATAATCACTTGTATTTAATGAAAATAATTCTAAGTGGCCTTACATGGAGCTCAGAAATTCCCATTTGAGAAGAAGGTGCTAATTGAGCACCCTAATCAGTGTGGAGGGGTGCTCAGTAGATTGCATTTTCTAGTCAATTCTCATCTCTCATTAAATATGCATCTGAATCAGGGAATATAATGCAGATAAAGACAGCTTCATACAGCTTACATTTTCAAAGAAGAGATGCACAGAAAAAGAAGAAAAATGCTTACCTTGACTTAATTGTATCTTTCCCCTGCTTTGGAGATTCATTCCTTCCTTTATCATTCATTCCATATCTGGCCCAAGCTAGATTTATTATAGCAGTGAGGTCCTAGGGATTAAAACTCTAGGAGTTCCATCTGGAATGATTAGAAATATTTCTATTTTTTAATTGGCATAGAAACATTTACATAATTTATGCAATTAATACGCTAGATTTGGGAATAGGTTCCCTACTAGTATCATTTTGTTTCCCACTAAAAACAGTCTACTGAACTCACTTAACTCACTCCATATTGTCAGTGGAAAATAGTTTTTAAAGTACTATATTTTTATGCATTTCAGCATACATATAAAATTATACATGTTTTATATGTTACATTTACATGTAAGTACGATAATATAAATTCACCAGTGTTATGTGTATCATTTTCATATATATATATTTATGAACATATGCATACACATTTATGAAAATACACATATATGCATGTGTTTATGAACAACATATATAAATATTCCATGAAATATTAATAAGTATTAATAAAATGAACATCTTTCTTCCAAAAGTCGGGCTTAAAATATAGGAACTAAAGTTTAAATATTATTGCTATAATATATATGTTATAATGTAGAACACAACTGGATGTGTAGAATCAGTTGTGTGCATCCATTAAATTAGCCTCCGAATTATCTCCCATTTTTTGGAAATAAATTTTCAACTCATTGTAAACTTATATTGCACAATTTAAAAATTGCTCAGAAGTTTAGGAAGGCAGACAGAGAACTCGAAAGTATGTGCCTGAACGAAGAGAAGAACATTTTCCATTGAAGCCCTCCTGCCTCCCGCCAGCCCTGTGACCCTAGTCTCTGGAATCCTAAGGTGGCTTTCTCTTTACCATCTTCAAATCTATTCAGCTGTGTTTCTGGTCCTTCTTTTTGTTCTCCTTGGTTTAATTATATCTTCATCTTCGCATTTTTCTGACTCTGTTTTGGCAACTTGATCCTGATTCCTAATCCTGCCCTTCTTCAGTGGGTCAGTTTTGGTATTCTTGACCCTTTAGTTGATTTCCAACCCAAAAGTACATGTAAGTAAAAAACTGATTAGAATGATGATGATAAAGATGAAGGTGGTGATGAAACAGAAGACACTCGATGACCCAAACATAATGATTTTTTATGAAATATTTCATTTTCACAGTCTTCGCGATGTAAGGCTCATATTATTAGTTTCATTTTTGGAAGATAAAGATAAACATTAGAAAGATTAAGTAAATCACCCAGTGTTACATGATTAATAAATGTTTGAATTGAAATTTGACTTGAAGTCTGAGTCACAATCTAGTGATCCTAACTGCAATGAAATCCTTCACTTTAAGTGGAGTTTGTTGAGCGCCAACTGTTTGTTAGACAAATATGTTTTATTTGTTATGTTTGCTTGTGATAGACATTCATGAATACACCAGTGGTAAATGGCTCATTTTCATATATTTAATTGCACTTGCTGTGCCTCCCTGGGACTGAATTCTCTGTGTGCAGCTTTGTTCCTTATGACACAGGCTTACACAGCAGGACTTTGCCACATATTGTTTTGCTGACAGCACCCAACTCCTGACTGCTAAGTTGAGTTAGTTACTCTATAACCTCTTGCTTCTTTATATTTCACTTCTTTTGAGATATGTGAATTAGAAACATAATGGTGCATAATAAATTGTACAAGAATAAGGATATAAAGCAGAATTATTGTTGCAGGGCTTTAGATTACCACATACATACTTAAGTATATGTGTGTGTGCAACTATACAGAGAGTCTTCAGTCAAGCACAACATGAGCCACTACATGTTAAAGTGCTTTTGATTGCTTAGATTTTTTTTTCACTTAAAAATATCTTGCTTGTCTGACATGTACTATATGTGAATGATTTCTGACGGGCTATTTATCATGACGATTGGTAACACATACAAAACAGTGGCAATACACAAGCACTCCTAAATATGAAAACACATCTGAGAATTGATTGAAATTTATCAAAAGAAAACATTAATCAACATCTGATTCAAACGAGAATATAGTGCAGGGGAAAAGTAATATCAAATTTTTGGTAGGAGGAAATAGGTTAGAAGAAATAATGCAAACAATTTTTCTTTTCCTGTTTGAGAATAAAGTTTGAAACCTTTAGATAAGGTCACCAACTGATTCCACAGTAAGCACCTACACAATTTCCTGGAACCATTTTTCCCTATAAATAGAAGCTAACCCACCTGACCCTAGAATGGAGAAAGGAAAAGAGAATAGCCCAGTGTATTTATTCCAGGCAGCTGGACTGTAGATATTCAGCAAATAGCCTAACAGGTGCCTTTCCCCAGAGCATTCAACCAAAGTATTTCTAGTTCTGTTTCATCCACTCCCACTCTTCCTCCTACAGTCTTTTCACCTTGACCCCATGAGTGTGTGTGTCCACACAAATATTTATTGCTAAGTCACATTCATATAGTAATCATCTTGCTATAAAAAAAACTCTCGGTAAAAATCATCTCAAGAGTTATTCATATTCCTAGGTTTCTATGCACACACAATGACAAACTGAAAATTCAAAAAGAAAGAGAGGGACCTAACACAAAGCTTGATCAACATTTATGTTGTTAATGGATTGTTGTATTTCTAAGCATTTGGTATGTTTTTTCAAATTCAATATCGAAATTCTTGCCTGGGAGATTATAGAATATGCTGGTAAAGTCTTAAATAGCAAATGTCATTTCAGGGGAAATTTCTGTTTAATAAAACTATTTATAAGCCCCAGTAGGAACTCAACTTATTTCAGCAAATATTTGCTGCCACACAGATCCCGTGCAATGAGAGAATTTAACCATGTCCTTGAATACATTATGCTCATATTTCTGCTTAGAAAATTAAGATTCTTTTTAACACATAGCATGAGTTTAAAACTGGAATAAAAATATAACTTTCAATTAGGGTTCATGGTAGAGTATAATGCTCTTGTTGTTTTAAGGTGTGTTTTCCCCCAATCCTAAATCTGTTCTCCTCACTGTACTGACCCTTTTTGCCCACTGACCACATAGTGGAGAGAATAAGAATTTATTTTGAGCTGTGGGGTCAGGCTGATCTGATTTATAAATTTCCATATGACCTTCCACAGATTTCTTAATTTCACTGTACTTTACATCCCTTATTTGCACATTGAGTTGTTGAGAGATTATTACTACCTAAGAAGGCATCATTTGATTGCACAATTACTATGGGCTACTCATGTCATCCTTACAAAAGTGTATGAGTTGGGTAATGTTCTTACTATCCCTGAATCACATATTCCATACTGTATAACTCTTCTGAGGCCACAAAACTAGTAAGTGTGGACTTGGGATTCCACACAGGGAGTCTCGCCTGGGAGCTGTCCTCGTACCCCATCTGATAACCTCCATCATGAGATCCTGCATATATATAAATGGCATTGGGTAAGTACTCAGTAGATGTCAGCTAGAACTCTGAAGCCCTCTGTCCAAAATTTGCAGCCATCTATTATAACTAATAAGAAATCTATCTTGAATCTTATGCTTATTCATTCAATAAATATAGGGAGAGTACTTACTAAATGCCAAGCACTGAGCTTAGTGCTGTGACACAGTAGTTACCATAGCAGAGAAGAGTCCCCTGTTCTAATGTAGGCACATGCTAGTGTGGGAGAATATGAAAATAAGATACATAAATACTGTAAGTACAATAGTAGATGACAATAAGTGATGAAAAGAATAAATATGTAGGAAAATAGGAAGTGTCAGTGTATAATTTTAGATGAACTAAGAGATTCTTTATAGCTTTGGATGAACTTTTATTATTCATGGCATAGGAAGAGTAAAACTTGTCCTCACATGCTTTAGAAATTATGTGAGAATCAAATAAACCAATAGACATGAGCATGCTTTATAAATTATATAAGGATTAAAAACATATGACATTGGATTTTAATTAATAGTACAATTATAAAAATGTTCTTTCATCAGTTGTAACAAATGCACCACATTAATGCAAGATGCTAATACTAGTATAGTATATGGGGGCTCTGTATCTTATGCATACTTTTTCTGCACCTTCTCTAATTGAAAAAAATGACATGTCACATGTTCAATGACTATTGCATCTGAGATTTCATTTATGGCAAATAACCAAAAATGAAAAGGTTAGAAAGAAGGACATTAGGAAAACAAGGGACTAAAGGAAAAGCTAAATGAGATGGAGAGAAGTAAGTAAGACCGATGTTTTAGGTTAGAAGGTGACATTCTGCATTGCATATATGTTCAGGAAAATTGAACTGACTGATGACTAAATCAAACTCGTGGATTTCATGACTTTCTGCGATTTATCCTTGTAGTTTTCTTAAAGCATCAAGGAAAGTATTCCTGTAGTGGTCAGACCTCTCAGCCCAGGCCATGACTTAGCAGATAATTACTTTTAGAGATAGTTGATACCTTTTTCTCTAGAATTATATGTTAGAAAAAAAGAAATGAAACTAAATAGTTCATGGACAATGTGAAAAGTGAAATTGAACATTAATCACGCAGAGGACAATTTGGCTCTAACAACTGACATTCCCAGTATCCACACTCCCATTCTTAATAACTACCTGATTTCAGCCTCTGTTAGAACTGGGATCATGGAAAGCAGTGAAGGGCAGCACAGCAAAGGGAACTGGACTGGTGAGTGCAGCTCTACTAGAGCTCTACCTGCCTGTTAAGATGGAGTCCAGGGAGAGGTAGGTATGTGGACAGTTTCCTTAGGTCAGATTGAGGAAGGAAAGCAGGATTATAGAGCACTTGAATCCAGAGAAGCAATGCAGGAAGCGAAACATCTGGAAATTCAAAGAAACAGAATTAGGTAGACAAAGCAAGGTGAATAGGAATCTATATTCACAGCCAGGGGAGCTGTATCATAAAACTGGAAATTAATACACAATATTACATGAAGATACCTTGACATCTTTGAGCCTCACAGGGCCCCAAAACCTAACCTTGAGTCCCCTGTCCTCATCAAAGATGACCTATCCAGCAGGAAGGGCTTCCTATCTGGCTAGTTCCCTTATCAGCCAGATATGTTGCACTCCACCCAGTCTTTCCTAGAAGCCCACAGAATTATTCAAATAAGCCAACAACATCTTCCCATGGGAACCAAGGATCATCCCATCCTCCGGTCACAACAAAGTCTGCCTCCCACAGTCCTTACTAGTTCACTCTGCTCCTGAGTACAGCCCCTGCATGGCCCTACATGGCTGCGCAGTGTCCTCCCCTATGCTGTAGATACATATGACGAACTACTGCAATCTCATCTGTCCAGTGTGGAATGTCATAGATATGGCCATAGCCATCTCTCACACTATTTAGGATGGGGGAGTCCGTCCTTCACCAACTGAGTGAATAGGAAAGGTCAGAACAGGAAGCTGGCCAGTAATTTAGGTCACAAGAAACAGAGATTAAGGCAACTATCCAACTAAGTCTGCAAGTTGCTCACTGACTTTCTACTTGGGAGAAGACCAAATCCTGGTATCTACACCTTACAGGGCACGAAGTTAACTACTGACAGCTGAAAGAGAACCGTCATAGCACCACCTCCTCTTATGCTCAATAAATACTGGCAACCCTGCCTCTCCGAGCTTCGGCAGTCAATGGTGTATGAAATTAGAAGTGAATGAATAGATGCTAGTGATGATCTCTCTCCTTCAACATTGAAAAAAAAAATGTCCTTTGAAGAGCACTTTCCAATTTGCTATCTGTGTCTTCTTGCTTTAACCACTGGACACATTGGGGTGAAGCCAGATAACAAATGTTCATGTCAATATAACTATGATCATCTGAACCAAGGAAGAAAATATGATCACATCAGAGAGGAGATTGAAATATATCTCATTTATGAGAGTTCAAGGCTTTGGCTCTAATGCAAACTTTGTATCTGTTCTTCAGATCCCTCTAGCCAATGTCAACCTGATATCAACTTGGTTTTTCACATACCGAAAATCTAATTCATTATTTTCCCTCTTATTCCTCTTCTTTCTGCTCCTTTTACTTATTCAGTATCCCTTCTCTTATTATTAGAACCTTTCAGTTTGACACAGGCGGGCATTATCATAGATTATTTATTCAGCCTCACACAAACAAATAATCAGGTTCTGAGCTTCATCTGTTCTAACTTTTAAGGTGCTTTTATGTTTGCCAGTGGCAATTGCCAGTAGCATGGCTCTAGTTCAGGTTTTTATCATCTTTCCTTGGAATACTGCACTTACTTCCTAAAAGAACTTCTTTGTCATATCTCTCACTTCTTAATTCTCTTCTTCTACTGGCACTCCTAAATAGTAAATCAGCTCTTCAATCCCCTACTAAAGCTATGCAGTACCTTACAATACCTGTAGGATAAAATCCCAAACTCGTTAACATTGTTCCAGCCAACTACCTGTAATTTTCCAAATACATTATGCTTTATTCTGTACAAGCTGCACCTTCTGCATTGAATATCTTTTACATAATGACTTCCTACTTATTTTTCAAGATATTTGAGTGCCATCTCCCACTTCACGTAAAGTTGATTATGCTGTTTGGCCACAGCTATATTTTATATTTAATTTCTAATTTGGAATCACTGTTCTCTGTTAAAATCATCTGCTCATATGTCTGTCTCCCCTTTTAGACTTTGTATGAATGACTGGTACATGCCTTTAAACCAGGGATTCTTGACCTTTTTTGTTTCACAGACCCCTTTGCCAGTCAGGTGAAAATCACAGACCCCTGACTAAATCCATACTATACTGTGTGTTATGTAATAAACATATCGCACCACACCAACACAGTCCCCACAAGAATAATGTTTTCTTGAATATCAATTCAACTCATGGGCCCCTGGTTAAGAACCCCTACATCTTCTGAACAGAAATAGGCATACAGTAGGTTCTTGGTGAATATATAAGGAATGTTGAAAGTTGCAACTTTAGAGGTCTTTGATTATATCATTAAAGACAACTTATATGACTCTACATATGTTCCCTTATTAATTCTAAAATGTACTCTACCAACCAACCATAGTATATATAATTTTTGTTGTTTTAAAAAAGAATTGTCATTCCTCCTCATAATCACATATTTAAGCCAATTTGAAGGTTCAGGGTAAAGTACTTACTCAGGACATATGTGTGTATGTGTATTTTGAAATGAAATTCTTTCATGTCCTACAGAAAAAAAAAGAATATGCATTTTAAAGTTCAAAGACATATTTTAACTCAAAGATTTTTCTTCAGTCTTAGAAAATTTTCACCTTTCAAGTGATACAAAAATCTAATGCCCCTCAAAGTATTTTTAATTGTTTAATTTTCTTCAGAAACTTTTCAAAGCAACAAATCAAAATTATGTTTGTAAGTTAACAACATGCATCCTACTTTCCATCCAGAAGGAGAAGAGAATGGGAAAAGGGGCAGAAAGAATATTTGAGAAAATAATAACCAAAAACTTCCCTACCCTTATGAAAGACATAAATACAAATATCTGAGAGGGACAATGCATCCTAAACAGAATAAATCCACATAGAACTACCCCAAGACACCTACTATTCAGAATGACAATTATCAGAGATAAGGAGAGGATTCTGATAGCAGGAAGAGAAAAGCAAAGCATCACATACAAGGGCACCTCAATATGATTAAGTGTCAACTTCTCAAAAGAAACCATGAAGGTGAAAAGAAAGTGGTATAAAGTACTTACATTCTGAAAGAGAAAAATGGCCAGCCAAGAATTCTGTATCCAGCAAAGTGGTCCTTCAAAAATGAGGGTGAGTTCAAAGTCTTCACAGAAAAAAAAAAACTGATAGAATGTGTTATCAAAAGACCAAAATTATAAGAAATACTAAAGGGAGTGCTGCTGCAGCCTGAAAGGGAAAAATGATCACAAGAGACTTAGAGAATAGGGTAGAAGGAATATTATTAGGAAAGGTAAATTAAAGGTAAAAAAACAGACAATAGTCTGATATGACAACAGAAAGCCAAAGGGCAAAATAGATGAAGTAAGTAATGCTTTTATGGTAATAACATTGAGTGTTAATGGCTTGAACTCGCCAACAAAAATCTATAGACTGACAAAAATCTATATGTTGTCTACAAGAGACTCACCTTGGATGTGAAGGCACAACCAGGTTAAAAGTGAAAGGTTGGAAAAAGATATTCCATGCAAATAGTAACCAAAAAAAAAAAAAAAAAAAAGAGCCGGAGTATCAAAGCTAATACTGCATGAAATAAGTGGAAAACTGTTATAAGTGATGAAGAAGGTCATTATATATTAATGAAAGGGGCAATTCAACAAGAAGAAATAACTATTTTAAATATTTATGTACTTAACCTGAGTGCCCCAGATATATGAGGCACCACTGGCAAAGCTGAAGGGAGAAATAGATGTCTTTACAATAATATGTGAGATTTCAATACACCACTCTCAGTATTGTACAGAGTATCTGGACAGGATAAACAAAGAAGCAAGAGAGCCTGAATCATAGGATAAATGAACTAGAACAGACATCTATAGACCATGGATATACATTCTTTTCAGGTGCTTATGGGTCCTTCTCCTTTATAGACCATATGCTGGGTTAAAAGACAAGTCCCAATAAACTAAAAAACATTGAAATTATACAATACACTTCCTTTGATCATAAAGGAATGAAGCTGGAAATAAATAACGCATGGAAAAAAGGAAAGTTATAAATATATGGAGATTAAACAACACACTCATATAATTGATGGGGTAAAGAAGAAATTGCAAGAGAATTCAGCATATATCTTGAAATGAATGAAAATGAAAACCCAACATATCAAAACCTATGGAAAACAACAAAAGTATTTCTGAGAGGGAAATTTGTAGCCTTCAATACTTACATCAAAAATAGAAGAAAGAGTAAAAATTGAAGATCTAACTGTACACCTGGAGGAACTAGAAAAAGAAAAGCAAACTATTCCCAAACCAAGCTGATGGATAAAATGCAAGATCAGAGCAGAAAGAAATGAAATTGAGAACAAAAACAATAGAATCAACAAAACCAAAACTTGGTTCTTTGAGAAGGTCAACAAAATCGACAGACAGTTAGCTAGTCTGACAAAGAAAAAAAGTGAGAAGATAAAAATAAATAAAATCAGAGATGAGAGGGGGGATATTGCCCACTGACCCCAAAGTAATATGAATGATCAAAAGAGGATACTATGAACAAATGTATGTCAAAAATCTAGACAATGTAGATGAGATGGACAAATTCCCAGAAACACACAAATTACCTACACTGACCCTACAAGAACCAGCAGACCTAACAAACCAATCACAAGTGAAGAGATTGAAATAGTCATCAAAAACCTCCCAAAGACAGAAAGCCCAGGACCAGATGGCTTCATTCAAACATTCAAAGATGATCTAATATCAATCTTGCTCAAGCTCTTCCAAAAATTTGAACAGGAAAGAATGTTACCAAATTAATTCTATGAAGTCAACATCACCCTAATACCAAAACCAGGTAAAATTACAATGGAAAAAGAAAGTTACAGACCAATTTTTCTAATGAATATAGATGCAAAAATCCTCAATGAAAAACTTGCAAAATAAATCCAAAGCACATTAAAAGGTTTATACACCATGATCATTTAGGTTTTATCCCAGGTATGCAAGGATGGTTCAACACAAGAAAATCATTTGGTGTAATAAACCGCATTGATAAATTGAAGAGGAAAAATCACATGACCCTCTCAATTGATATAGAAAAGGCATTTGACAAAATTCAACAACCTCTTTTGGTGGAAACACCAAAGGTAGGAATAGGAGGCTTTCTCAATATGGTAAAGTGCATACATGACAAACCTACAGCTAGCATTGTACTCAATGGTGAAACCTTTCCCTTTGAAGTCAGGAACAAGACAAGGATACCCACTGTCACCATTATTATTTAGTACTAGCTAGAGCAATTAGTCTAGAAAAAATATAAATAAAAGGCACCCAAATAGGAAAGGAAAAGGTAAAACTTTCACTATTCACTGATGATATGGTCCTATATTTAGAAAATCCTGAAAAATCCACAACAAATCTACTAAAATCAATAGAGAAGTTTAGCAAAGTGGTGGGATACAAGAACCATACGCAAAAAATAGTAATATTTCTGTACACTACTGATGTGCAATATGAGGAGGAAATCAGAAAAAAATTCCATTTTTAAAAATGACAATAACAATCAAGTATTTAAGAATAAACCAAGGACATAAAGAAGCTATACTCCTTAAACTACAAAACATTGCTAAAAGAAACCAAAAACGACTTAAAATAAATGGAAGGACATTCCATGTTCATGGAGAAAGACACAATATCATTAAGATGTCAACTCTACCCAAACTGATTTACAGATTCAATGCAACCCCAATAAAAGTCCCAGCAGCCTTTTTTGCAGAAATCAAAAAGCCAACAATCAAATTTATTTGGAATTATAAGAGGCCCGAATTGCCAAAAATGTCTTAAAAAAGAAGAATGAAGTTAGAGGTCTCTTACTTCCTGACTTTAAAGCATACTTGCTTAACTACAATGGTAAAAACAGCATGGTACTGACATAAAGAAAAGCAGATTGACCAATGGAACCAAATTGAGAACTCAGAAACTGAATCCCATATCTACAGTCAAGGAATTTTTGACAAGGCTGTTAATCTCACCCAGCTGGGCCAGAACAGTCTTTTCAAAAAATGGAGCTGGGAGAACTGGATATCCATATGCAAAAGAAAGAAGGAGGACCTCTATCTCACATTTTACAGAAAGTAACTGGGAATGGATCAAGGACCTAAATATTAAGGCTAAAACTGTAAAACTCTTAGAAGAAAATGTAGGTAAGCCTGTGGTAGGTGTTAGTTTTTTTAAACCTTACACCCAAAGAATGAGCAACAGAAGAAAAATTGGTAAGTGGGACCTCTTAAAAATTCAACACTTTTACACCTCAAAGGACTTTGTCAAGAGTGAAAAGGCGGGAAACGGACTTTGGCCCAGTGGTTAGGGCGTCCGTCTACCACATGGGAGGTCCGCGGTTCAAGCCCCGGGCCTCCTTGACCCATGTGGAGCTGGCCCATGCGCAGTGCTGATGCGCGCAAAGGAGTGCCGTGCCACACAGGGGTGTCCCCCGGGTAGGGAAGCCCCACGCACAAGGAGTGCACCCATAAGGAGAGCCGCCCAGCCCCAAGGAGGGAGCAGCCTGCCCAGGAATGGCGCCGCCCACACTTCCCGTGCAGCTGACTACAACAGTAGTGGACAAAAGAAACAAGACGCAACAAAAAGACACAGAAAACAGACAACCGGGGGAGCGGAGGGGAATTAAATGAATAAAAAATAAATCTTTAAAAAAAAAAAAAAGAGTGAAAAGGCATCCAGCTTAATGGGAGAAAGTATTTGGCAAATCCGATAAGGGTTTAGTAGCCATTATATACAAAGAAAACATACAACTGAACAATAAAAAGAGAAACTACCGGATTTTCAAAATTGCAAAAGTCTTGAAAAGACTATTGTCTAAAGAAGAAATACAAATGGCAAAGAGACACATGAAAAAAATGTTCAACATCATTAGCAAATTAGGGAAATGAAAATCAAAACTACAATGAGATATCATTGCACATTTACTAGACTGGACACTATTAAAAAGTCAGGACACTGTAAATGCTGGAGAGGATATGAAGAGACAAGAATGTTTATTCACTGTTGGTGATAATGTAGAGTGGTACAGCCACTGTGGAGGACTGTTTGTTCCTAAGGAAGTTGAATATAGACTTGCCATGTGACCTGGCAGTGCCATTGCAAGGTATATATCCAGAAGACCTGAGAGCAGTGACATGAATAGACATCTTCAAGGCAACTTTCATAACAGCAGTGCTCACGATTGCCGAAAATTAGAGGCAACCCAGGTGCCCATCATGATGAATGGATAAATAAATTGTGGTGTATACACATGATGGACTATTATGCATTGGTAAGAAAAAATGAAGTCATGAATCATATGACAACATGGATGAATTTGGAGGACATTATGCTGAATGAAGCAAACCAGACACAAAAGGACACATACTGTATGATTGTGCTACTGTGAACTAAATATATTATATAAATTCATGGAATTAATAAGTAGAATATAGGTCACCAGAAAATAGAATGAGGGTAGAGAATGGAAAGCTGATGGTTATCTGTGCAGATTTGGTTAAAAGTTTGTTTGTAAATCTTTGGAAATGAATGGTAATGGTGAAAGCATATCACAGTGTTAGTGACTAGCAGAGCTATTATATGGGTATGACAGTGGTTGAGAGGGAAAGCATAAGTGCATTTATATTATTAGAAGGACAGCTAAAAAGGTAATATGGGACTGTATTACATAGTGAAACATCATGTAAAATTTGAATGTGTGTCATACTGCATATTTAAAATTGTTTTTAAAAAGTAAAAATACAAATAAATTAGAGAGAAGGAAACAATAGCAACAATGTATGGCAGGGGAAGCATAGAAAGACTGAAAGGTGATTAGTTTTTGCTTGGTTGGTTGGATTTTTTTTGTAATATTTTTTATTATTACTGGAATAAAGAAAATGCTCTAAAATGATTGAAGTGATTAATGCACAGTTACGTGTTTATATTGAATACCATGGATTGTACACTTTGAATGGCTTTATGCTTTATTGATATGTATCAATACAATTCATTTGTAAAAATAGCATATGTCCATGTACATTAAAGCAAAAATAGAAACATATATAAACATCTGACCTTTAAAAGTGACACTAGCAGGAAAATATTGGTTCAGATTTGTATGTATTAATTTCTTAGCTGCGTCTATTGTACTTATTTTATATGGTCTAACTATTTTTATGTTTTTCATAAAATTCCCTCAAATCTTCCTTTCGCATTTTGTCATATAATATATATTTCAGTGGAAGACTCTTACCTGGAAACCACAGTATTTTTTAATGGAGATAATCCCTTTGCCTGGTACCCAAAGAAAACTCTGCTGTAGAGAAGCCTTTCTCAAATCTTTGTTTCCTATGTGAATTGCATGAATATTTTAGCCTAATTTATTTCACAGATACTATCTGGATAAATATATAAATCATCAATCTTAAAACATCGGACATAAAAAATTATAGTACAGTAATCCCTGAAAGAATAAAAGCAAATGAAGTGAGCCTTAGTATAAAGTGGGCTTCTACTTCTGGAATGGCAGAGAGAGAAGAGACATTGGACCTCTGCCCCCAAAAACAACCTTTAGTTGGAGAAAGTTATTTAAAAAGTCATTTAAATTTTATGGAAATTATCCTAAGGGATTATGTTAATTGGAGACATTCTTTCAAGAAAATCTAAATTCCATTAAGAACACTAAGAACAGGTGGCATTTGAGACACAACTCGCTTCTCCATACTCTTCCCCTCCTTCCATTTTTAGAAACTATTCTAGGCAGGTGCAGCCAAAAAGATGGGGGCTCATTCTCCTCCCAGCTTCCAATATAGGAGAGACAGACCTCTGTATTTGTCACCTTTCCCCAGCACCGTGTTGCAGAACTCTGTTCTGATTGAGTGACCAGTCTACCTTTCTACTCCCAGCCCTAACAAGTAGGGCAGAAGCTCTACTCCAGGCATGGCAGGCCTAGAATACCAGGCCCCGATTGTCCTTGCCACAGATCACTTGTATGACAGAAGTTCCATGCTAGGAAGGACAAGTTGGGAATACCATAGATTATCATCCTCACCCCTACTCCTATCCTGAGAGCCCATTCGCAACACAGGGATGTCACTCTGGAAGAAGTGAGCCCCTGTCCTCTCTGGGCAGCTCTTGTACATGGCACAGATCTTCCCAGCGGTCGAGGCTTGTTGAAGAGCTCTGCAGCTCCGTCTGAGGAGACTGAGCCTATTTGGAACAGAGAGTGGAGAACGTCATGCCTAAGCATGTTGTCAAAATAAATGGAGACCTTGATGGAGAGAAATTGAGTACTCATAGCTCCATGATACCAGTAGCAACAAGCAAAATGGCAGATAAACTAGAAGCTTAACAGAGAGAACCATAGAAAGGAACAGCAAAAAAAAGCTCTAGTAGGGTCTCAATCAAAATCAACTCTGGCAATTGGAAGGCTGGGCAAAATACTAGGATGCCCCCTGCCCCCTGCCCCACCTCACCAAGAGCAATCAGAGCAGTACATGCAGCAGGGGTGAAGATTCCCAAGCCCCGTGGAGACCCATCAACAAAAGGAGGAAGCCTCTACTGGCACCAGGAACTTAAGCACAACCTCTGACCAAGCATTGGCTGAACAATGATCTACTACAAATAGATTCAGGGACAACTCCTAGGAAGCTAGGCTTAAAAATGAAAACCATACACAGCCCTATAGTCAGGAAGACTGTGTGAATGCCAAAAGCTTCCAAGCTTGAGTCCCTGGTTAAACATGGAGCAAAAGTCTGAGATTTACGCACAAGATTGTGGAAGGCTTCCTCTCTCCAACTCCATACCACCCTACCAAGTGGGATGCTGTGTGGTAAGCATGAACTACAGCTGAAAGAACTGCAAGACACAGCCGCCATCTGAGAACGAGTACTTCCAGAAGCCGAAAGCCAAGAGGGAGACAAAGCAGGGACACTAAAGATAAGGGAAGCCTTTGGCATGTACTGCTAGAGTAAACAATAAGCAAAGCTCAGCTCCTAGCTAGATTAACATAAATGCTCATACTGAAGTCCCATTTTTATCAGTTCCAATTACTCGACTCAAATGTCCATCTTTCAACAAAAAATTAAAAGGAATGACAAAAGGTAAGAAAATACTGTGAAAGAGACAAAGCAAGCATCAGAATCAGACTCAGATATGATACAGGTGTTGGATATTTTTGACATAGAATATAACATAACTATGACTCCTATGATACGGAAACTAATGAAAAAAGTACACCATATTCAATAATACAGTTGTAATGTAAATAGAGGTGTGGAAACTCCAAGAAGGTCTCAAAGGAAATGCTAGTAATGAAAAAACACCATAACAGAAATAAAGAATGCTTTTGGCAGGCTCATAAGTAGCCTGAAAGATATATCAATTGAAATTTCCCCAAAAAATATTAAGAGAAAAAAGAATAAATAAAACAGTATAAAATATCCAAGAGCTGTGGGACTATTAACAACATATAACCTAAACATAACTAGAATACCGGAGGATAAAAAATAGAGAAAGGAAAAAAAGAAATATTTGAAGAGAAAGGAGCCAAGAATTTCCAATACGTAATGACACACCAAACTGCAGATTTAGAAAACTCATAGAAACACTGAGAAAGATAAATACCAAAAAAAAACCCACAAACCAAACCCCAAAAATACATTTAAGCATAGCACATTCAAACTGCAGAAAACCAAAAACAAAGAAGAAATTATGAAATAAAAGAAAAAAATACCCTTCACCTATAGAAGAACAAGGACAAAAATTATATCAGAATTCTCATCAGAAATCATACAAACAAAAGAGAATGGAGTGAAATAAATTATTCAAAGAAAAATAAAACAAGCAACCTAGTGTTTTATATTCAGTGAAATTATCCTTCAAAGTGAAGGAGATCCATCACCGCAATCAGTGCACTGCTCTTTGATTTTACCAAAAGCCATTCAATGTGCACTTAAGATGGATTGTATGGCATGTGAATATATCTCAATATATTTGCTTTAAAAAAAGTGAAGGAGAAACAAAGACATTTGAAACAAACACAATTAAGGGAATTTGTCTATACTACACAAATTCTGCAAGAAATGTTAAAAGAAGATCTTCAGAGAAAAGGAGATGATATTGATCAGAAACCCAGATCTACATAAGAAATGAAGAGGGGTGTAGATGTGGCTCAAGCAGTTGAGCACCCACTTCCCACATGGGAGGTCCTGGGTTCAGCTCCTGGTGCCTCCTGAAAAAAACAAAAGCAACAAACAAAACAAATGAAAAATCCAACTGAGGGGAACCAATACAGGTCAGTGATCGCATGCCAGCTTCCCACCTGTGAGGTATTAGGTCCTGGGTTCAATCCTCATTCCTGGTACTTAAAAAAAAAAATTCAGGCATGTCAGAAAAGGAATAAATGAAGGTAAAATACAATCTTTTATTTTTGTTATCCTTAATTGATCTAATATAACTATTCATAGTAATAATATGAATAATGTTGCATAGAGGATAAGCTACATAATATAGAATACAATATAGCATATGGATAAATGAAAAGAATGACAATATATTACAGAAGATGGGGAGAAAGAATTGGGGCCTACTCTATTATAAGTTACTCTGTAAGTATACATGTTGTATTCTTACAAGTATAAATTATACTCTAAGTATACATATTGAAAACTCTATGGCAACAACTTAAAAATTTATATATATTTGATGTTTTTAAAAGAGGGGTAAAACGGAATAATATAAAATGCCCAATTAAATCAGAGAAGGCAGAGAAAGAGGGAACAATATAAAAATGAAACAAATTACATGCAGTATTGAAAACAATTACAAACATGGTACATAATCTACCTGTGTGCATAATCACTGTAAATGTGGATGACTAAATATATCAATTAAAAGATGGAGGCTATCTTAATGAGTTATAAAAACGATACACATCTATATATTTTCTACAAAAAACTGGCTTTAAATATAAAACACAGATAGGTTAAAAGTAAAGAGATGGAGAGAAAGACACCAGGCTAACACTAAGCAAAAGAAAGCTGGAGAGTCTATATTAATTTCAGGTGAAGTGGACTTTAGAACAAGGATAATTTTCAGGGATAAAGAAAAGCATTAGATATTGATGAAAGGGTCAGTTCTTCATGAAGACATAACCGTCCTTAGTTATATACACTGACAACAGAGCATCAATATATTTGAGGCAAAAACCGATAGAACTGCAAAGAGAAACAGACCTATCTATTCTTATAACTGGAGAGTTCAACACTGCTCTTTTAGTAATTGATAGATCCATTGGGAAGAAAGGATATAGGTGAACTGAACAGCATCAATAATCATCTCTATATAACTGAAATTTGTAGAATCCTTTATTTGAGAACAACAGAATACATTCTTTTTGCAAGTTCACATGCAATTTCAAAAAGCTAAACCATATTCTGTGACATAGAAACCCACACCTTAACAAATTTAAAATAATAGAAATCATACAAAGTGTGCTCTCAGACTACAATGAAATGAACTAGCTATCATTAATATTACAGAAAGAGAATTGGAAAATCTTCAAACCTTTGGAGGTTAAATAATACACTTAAAAATAACATATGCAATGAAGAAGTCTCAAGGAAAATTTTAAAAATCTTTAAATGCAAATGAACATATATCTAAAAATTTGTGAAATGCAGTGAAAGCAAGGCTTAGAGAGAAATTTATAACACTAAACATATACATAGAAATAAAAAATCTAAAATAAATAATCTAAGTTTCCACCATACAAAACTAAAGAAAGCAAAACCTCATTCTTTGAAAATATCAATAAAATTGATAAAACTTGGCCCAAGCTAATTAAATAAAAAAAAGTAGACACAAATTATTAATGTCAGGAAAAAAGATGAGAAATTATTGATCCCATAGACATTAAAAGGATAATAAGGAATAATATGAACAACTAATAGAAAAGACTTGCTAATTTAGATGAAACAGTTCAATTTCTTGAAATACACAAATGACTAAATCTTACACAAGGAGATTTAAGAAGTCAGAACAAGCCTATAAATATTAGACAAATTGAATTAATAATAAATAATCTACCAAAAAAGCAAGCAGCTGGTCCAGATGGTTTTGCTGGTGAACTCTACCAAACATTTAAAGAAACAAGACACCAATTCTCTACAATCTCTTCCAGGAATACATCTTAACTCATTCTATGAGGCCAGCATTAACCTAATATCAGATAAAGTTATTAAAGGAAGGACAGAAAAACTAAGCGAAAGAATAGATGCATCTACAATTATAGTGGGGGATTTTAATACACCACTATCAACTCTGGACAGAACATCTCAAAAGAGAAGCACTGAAGAAACAAAATATTTGAACAGTATATTAGAGGAGCTGGATCTAATAGACATATACAGATCATTACACCCAAACACAGCAGGATATACATTTTTCTCAAGTGCACATGGATCATTCTCCAAGACAGACCATATGCTAGGCCACAAAGAAAGGCTTAATGAATTCAGAAAGATTGAAATCATATGAAATAACATCTCTGACCACAGTGGAGTGAAGCTGGAAATCTGCAAGGGCCAGAGGCCCAGATTTCACACCAAGATATGGAAATTAAACAGCACACTCTTAGAAAAACAGTGGGTTAAAGAGGAAATCTCAAAAGAAATCAATGACTACATTGAAACAAATGATAATGATAACACAATATACCAAAATTTATGGGATGCAGCAAAAGCAGTACTGAGAGGGAAATTTATAGCCATAAATTCATACATCAAAAAAGAAGAAAGAGCAAAAATTGAAGAACTAACTGTACATTTGGAGGAATTAGAAAAAAAACAACGAAGTAATCCCACAGGAAGAAGAAGGAAGGAAATAACAAAGATAAGAGCAGAACTAAATGAAATAGAAAATAAGAAAGCACTTGAAAAGATAAACAAGACCAAGAGCTGGTTTTTTGAGAAGATCAATAAAATTGACAAATCTTTAGTGAGACTAACAAAGAAAAAAAGAGAGAAGATGCAAATACACAAAATAAGAAATGAGAAAGGAGATATCACCACTGACCCCACAGAAATAAAGACTATCATAAGAGGATACTTTAAAAAACTATATTCCAACAAAAATGGCAATTCAGAGGAAATAGACAAATTCCTAGAAACACATAAGCAGCCTATATTGATGAAAGAAGAAATTGAAGATCTCAACAAACCAATCACAATTGAAGAGATAGAATCAGTCATTAAAAACCTCCCAACTAAGAAGAGCCCAGGGCCAGACAGCTTCACATGTGAATTCTACAAAACATTCCAGAAAAAACTAACACCAATCCTGCTGAAACTCTTCCAAAAATCAAAACAGAAGGAACATTGCCTAACTCATTCTATGATGCCAACATTACCCTAGTACCAAAGCCAAACAAAGACACCACAAGAAAGGAAAATTACAGACCAACTTCTCTAATGAACCTAGATGCAAAAATACTTAACAAAATACTTGCTAATCGTATTCAACAACACATTAAACGAATTATACACCACGAACAAGTGGGATTCATTCCAGGTATGCAAGGATGGTTCAACATAAGAAAATCAATCAATGTAATACACCATATAAACAGATTGAAGGAAAAAAATCGCATGATTATATTTATAGATGCAAAAAAAGCATTTGACAAAATACAGCACCCTTTCTCGATAAAAACACTCCAAAAGATTGGAATACAAGGAAATTTTTTGAACATGATAAAGAGTATATATGAAAAACCCACAGCCAACATCGTTTACAATGGAGAAATCCTAAAATCCTTCCCTCTAAAGTCAGGAACAAGGCAAGGATGCCCACTCTCTCCCCTTCTATTTAACATTGTCTTAGAAATACTTGCTCGAGCACTGAGGCAAGAACCAGATATAAAAGGCATTCAAATTGGAAAGGAAGAAGTCAAAATTTCATTATTTGCAGATGACATGATCCTATACATAAAAAACCCTGAGAGGTCTACAACTAAGCTTCTAGAACTCATAAATGAGTTTAGCAAAGTCACAGGTTATAAGATCAATGCACAAAACTCAGTAGCATTTCTGTACACCAATAATGAGCAAGATCAGGAGGAAATCAAGAAACAAATACCATTCACAATAGTAAATAAAAAAATCAAGTATTTAGGAATAAATTTAACTAAAGATGTAAAAAACTTATACACCAAAAACTATACAAGACAGTTCAAGGAAATCAAAGAAGACCTAAATAAATGGAAGAATATTCCCTGTTCATGGATAGGAAGACTAAATATTATTAAGATGTCTATCCTACCAAAACTGATCTACACATTCAATGCAATCCCAATAAAAATCAACACAGCCTTCTTTAAGGAACTAGAAAAACTAACTATGAAATTTATTTGGAAAAGAAAGAGGCCCCGAATAGCCAAAGACATATTAAAAAAGAAAAACGAAATTGGAGGAATCACACTACCTGACTTCAAAACATACTACAAAGCTACAGTAGTGAAAACAGCATGGTATTGGCATAAGGAGAGACACACAGACCAATGGAATCTAATTGAAAGTTCTGATATAGAACCTCATATATATAACCATATAATATTCGATAAAGCCACCAAACCCTCTCAACTGGGAGAGAATGGCGTATTCAACAAATGTTGCCTGGAGAACTGGATATCCATATGTAGAAGAATGAAAGAGGATTACCATCTCACACCTTATACAAAGATCAACTCAAGATGGATCAAAGACCTAAATATAAGAGCCAAGACCATAAAGACCTTGGAAAGCAGTGTTGGAAACATCTACAAGACCTTGTAATAGGAAATGGCTTCATGAACATCACACCAAAAGCATGAGCAGCAAAAGAACAAATAGATAAATGGGACTTCCTCAAAATTAAAACCTTCTGCACCTCAAAGAAGTTTGTCAAGAAAGTAAAAAAGGGAGCCTACACAATGGGAGAAAATATTTGGAACCATATATCCAATAAGAGACTTATAACTTGCATATATAAAGAACTCCCATATCTTGAAAATAAAAAGATAAACAACCCATTTAAAAAATGGGAAAAAGATTTAAACAGACACTTCTCCAAAGAAGAAATACAAATGACTAAAAAGCACATGAAAAAATGCTCCAAATCTTTAGCTATCAGGGAAATGCAAATCAAAACTACAATGAGATACCGTCCTACTCCCATAAGATTGGCAGCTATGAGGAAAAAAATGAAGAATACAAATGCTAAAGAGGATGTGAAGAAATGGAAACACTCATCCACTGCTGGTGGGAATGCAGAAGGATCCAACCATTCTGGAGGACAGTTTGGCGGTTTCTCAAAAAACTAACCATAGATTTGCCATATGACCCAGCAATTCCACTGCTGGGTATATACCCAGCAGAACTGAAGGCAGGGACACAAACTGATATATGCACACCAATGTTCATAGCAGCATTGTTCACTATCGCCAAAAGTTGGAATCGACCCAAATGCCCATCAACAGATGAGGGGATCAATAAAATGTGGTATATACATACAATGGAATACTACTTTAAGCTTTAAGAACAAATACACTACAAACACACGTGATAACATGGATGAATCTTGAGAACCTTATGTTGAGTGAAGCAACCCAGACACTGAAGGACAAATACTACATGACCTCAATGATATGAAATAAGCAAGCTGCCTCAGAGAGCTAGAGACTGGAAGATAGGCTTACAGGAAATCGGGGGTAGAGGAAGGATGTAAGCTGACATCTACATGGGTGAAATCTATGATAAGCTGGAGGTAAGTATGTGTACAAGGAAGGGATAAAATGGAGGCATAGGGTTACCTTTGGGTGGGGCTTTGGGGGTTTGAGGGGGGCTAGGGATGAAAGGATGGGTAATACTGCCCAAGAAATTGGGGGGAGGGTGGGGCAACACACGAACATAGGGGATTGTCAGGTGTTGGTTGAGAGTATAATACTGAGAAAACCTTTTCAAAATATAATTAGGAAAGTTACCTGTTTAAGATACTCAAAAGGGATAATCTGACGCAGGACAGACTCCTAGGGAATATCTGAATGCTCATTTTGCCAGAGTGGGTTATACCATTGGGGAGAGACCCATATAATGAGAGTGAAGGTAGACCCACCTCCTGGGGAGGCCATCAAATAGAGGGAACTGTATCTCTCAAGAGAAATGGTGGCTCCCAGGGCATTAGGGCAGTTGAGCAAGTCAAGCCCTCAACACTGTTGCAAGTATCTCTGAACATGGCTCCTCAAGAAACGAAGATTGACTGTCACTGCAGGCCCCAAGGGGAGGGGGAAATAGATATTGAATAGATGGAACCAAAGTAAATGTGAGGGCAAAAGAAGTGTTTCACAAGAATACACAAGGATGGATATAAAACATGTAATATTACACCAAAAACATATAGGGGACGACAGAGTAATAATGTAAACCATAATGTAAAACATAGGATAACTAAAAAATTTAGAAAACTGTATAGCCTAAAGTATAAAACACAATGTAAACACAAATGTTACCTTGTTTGAAAGCTATTGTCTCAATATCTGTACATCAGTTTCAGTAAATATGATATGAATAAGTTAAAAGATTATCGCTGTGGAAGGGAAAATGTTTTATAATGGATATGTGGGAGTACTGTATATTGTATATATCAATTACTGTGATCTAAGGCTCTTGTGAAGAGAAGCTCAATAATTAGGGGAAAAAGAAAAGAAAAAGATAGGATGTAGATTTTTTCCAAATCAATATGTATTCTATATCTAACCTTTAAACTCATCGCTATATTCCATTTTACTATTAAGGGAACCTGACATTATATTGGCTTCACTTTTCAGGAAGTTTTGGATCACAGAGTGGTTCAACAACGGCAGCGGAGGAATACTGGTATGGGATGTTATTGACAGGGGACATATGGTTGACAGGGAGTTATACAGGGCATGTGTCCAGGGTGCATGGAAATGTTTGGATATATTCATAGTGGAAACAATTAAAAACAACAGCTGAGGGGGCACTGGGTTCCTGGCCGGGGTGGGGGGGGGCTCTGTAGTGGTCCCTAGGGGAGCAGCAGCAGTCCCCTGGGTGCAACAGCAAGGACCAGGAAGGAATGAGGGTCCAACAGTGAGCCCCTGATACTAATGACTATGCTTGTGAGCCTATACACCTGAAATAAGAACAAGGCCTAGAGCAGCACTGTGCCTAAGAGTTCCCTCCTGACAGTCTCTGTGTTACTCAAATGTGGCCAGTCTTGAAGCCAAACTCAGCATGTAAATGCAATGCCTTACCCGCAGCATGGGACATGACACCTGGGGATGAGCCTCCCTGGCACCGAGGGATCACTACCAAGTACCAGCTGATGATGTAACTAGAAATTGACCTTGAATTAAAGGTTCAACGCGGACCAGCAGAATATCCCTGTCTACATATAACAACAGGAGTTAAGAATGCTGTTTGACCTAAAGTAAGGGGGAAATGGAAAGGACAAATGAGTTTATATGGCTATGAGTCTCTAAAAAGGAGTCTGGAGGTTGTGAGAAGGATTGCCCTTATGCACACCTGAGCAGAGTCTCAGAGACAGATAAAGTAGATACAACCCCAGGTATTGGTTCTTTTGAGGGCTAAAGAGACCCACAGGTTCTATGGTCATGGCAGATGGAGTTCACTGCCATGGCAGTTGGCCCTTCTTTGGAGTTGGTGTTTCTGCGTGATGGAGCTGGACTCAGATGTGATCTCTTTTCACAGGCCTTTCATGCTACTTTACTAGAATTGTAGTTGGTGCTGGGGTTTAAGATATATCTAGGGGATCTGAATCTCTGGACTGACAATATGATAGCCAGGCCCTGAGCCTCAACAGACTTCGGCTCCTACACTCTGATTTATTGGACTTACCCCACTCAGCTAACATGGAGTTGAAGAATGTCAACCACCACACCATGAAGCCTAGAGTGCCTACAACTGAAAGCAGGAGGATTGGATCCAGTATCCATGTGGTATCTAAGCCCCCTCTTGACATAGATGTGGAATGGACACAACCAAGCCAAGGTCCACAGGAAGGAGGAATACAGTAAGGATTAGAGTGGACTTAATGATATCCTATTCATGAACTATTGTGGTTAATAATCGAGAAAATGTGGCATTGGTGTGGAAAAAGTGGCCATGGTGGCTGCTGTGTGTGGGGAATGGGAGGAAGAGATGAGATGTGGAGGCATTTTCGGGACTTGGAGTTGTCCTGGGTGGTGCTCCAGGAACAAATGCTGGACATTGTATGTCCTCCCATGGCCCACTGGATGGAACGTGGGAGAGAGTGGGCTATGGTGTGGACCACAGGCCATGGGGTGCAGCGATGCCAGAGATGTACTCACCGGATGCAATGGACGTGTCATGATGATGGGGTAGAGTGTTACTTTGGGGGGGTGGGGGCGGTGGGGGTGAATGGGGGCCTCATATTTTTTGAATGTAATATTTTTTTAAAAATTAATAAATAAAATGAAATTAAAAAAAAAAAAGAAAGGCCAGTTGACTTAGCTCTTGGTTTATGAAGTCATTTGGATAGGCAATTTGGTGATTTCAGACATCACAGCATTTGAGTAAGAAGATCTGCCTTTGATGCAAGGCTTTCATAATTACTTTACCCCTTTGAAGCACTTATAAAATAGTGACAGTGATTATCCCTTGGTGATGGATGATTCAATGGTATTATTTAATAAACTATTTTGTGAATTGAAAAAAAAATCAAATAAAGGAAGGACAAACTATATTATCTTTCACGAACACAGATGCAGAAATCCTCAGCAAAATATTAGTGAATCAAATTCAATTATATATATATATATATAAAATTGTACACCATGACCAAAGGGATTTATTACAGGTGTGTAAGCTTAGTTCAACATCTGAAGATCAGTTAATGCAATCCATCATATCAAGACGTTAAAGAAGACACATCATGACAAAACTCTGATGAGACTGGGAATAGAGGTGCATTTCCTCAAGTTGATAAAGAAGATCTACAAAATAACCCTATACCTTACATCATAAGTAATGAGGAGGGACTAGAAACTTTTCCTTTAAGAGTGGAAACAAGGCAAGAATACCACACCAATCTGCACTCCTATTCAAACAGTACTGGATGTCTCAGGTAGTGAAACAATATGAGAAAAAGATAAGAAGAATACAGATAAGAAAGGAAAAATAAAATGTGTTTGTTTGCAGATGCCATGATTGTCTATGTAGAAAATACCCAAAAACACAACAACAAAAAACCCACTGGGACTAATAAATACTAACAAGAAATTTTTAGGATATAAGATTAAATTACAAAAGGCAACTGCTCTCCTTTATAGCAGCAATGAGCAATTGGTATTTAAAATTTAAAAAAGCAATGCCATTTACATTAGCATGAAAATAACTGGAATACTCAGAAAATATGTACAGGATCTATATGTGGAAGACTACAAAACTCTAATGAAATAAATTAAAGAAGATGAAATAAATGGAGACATATTCTATGTTCATGGATTGGAAGATGTTAGTTCTTCACACCTTGATCTATAAATTCAATGCAATCCCATTCATAATTCCCACAACTTTTGTGAATTTAGATCAATTGATTCTAAATTTAATAAGAAAAGTCTAAAAAATAAAAATAAAACATAATAGAAACACAACACAGAACACAAAGAAAGAGATGACATTACCCCACTCCAAGACACATATATCAGTAGACTAGAATAGAGATCCTAGAAATTGATCCTAAAATAGTCAACTGATCTTTTACAAAAGAGCAAAGGCTCAGTGAAGAAATGATTGTCTTTTCAACAAACAGCGCTAGAACAATTAGACAGCCATATAAAAAGTAAATGGGTCTAGACTCAGGTCTTACATCTTTCACAAAAATTCACTCAGGCAAAACTATAAAATTTGTAGAAGAAAACAGACAAAAATCTAGGTGAGTTTGGCACTGAGATTTTAGATTAAGCATCAAAAATACGATCCATGGAAGAATAAAACATGTTAGACTTCATTAAAATTAAAATCTTTTGTTCTGTAAAAGATAGCATTAAGAGAAGAAAGATGAGCCAAAGACTTAGAGAAAATATTTGCAAAACACATATTTGAGAAGGAGCTTATATCCAAAATATAAAAGTAAAAAATAAAATGAAAAAACACATTAAAATGGGCAAAAGATGAATAGCTACTTCAACAAAGATATGCAGATGGGAAATTAGCATATGAAAATATGCTCAACATAATTTTTCATTAAGAATTGCAAATTAAACTGTGTAATACGGGAAACGGACTTTGGCCCAGTGGTTAGGGCGTCCGTCTACCACATGGGAGGTCCGCGGTTCAAGCCCCGGGCCTCCTTGACCCATGTGGAGCTGGCCCATGTGCAGTGCTGATGCGCGCAAGGAGTGCCCTGCTACACAGGGGTGTCCCCCGCGTAGGGGAGCCCCACGCGCAAGGAGTGCACCCATAAGGAGAGCTGCCCAGCTCGAAGGAGGGAGCAGCCTGCCGAGAAATGGCGCTGCCCACATTTCCCGTGCCGCTGACGACAACAGAAAGCGGACAAAAGAAAACAAGACGCAGCAAAAAGACACAGAAAACAGACAACCAGGGGAGGGGAGGGGAATTAAATAAATAAATAAATAAATCTTAAAAAAAAAATAAAAAAGAAAGAAAAAACTGTGTAATACTACTACATACCCATTAGACTGGTTAAATTTTTAAAAACCTTACAATATCATGTGTTGACATAGATGCAGAGCAACAAGAAATCTCATTCACTGCTGGTAGAATATACCAAACTGCCTCTTTGGAAGACTCTTTGAAAGTTTCTTACAAACTAAACATGATTTTACCTTGGATACAGCAATTGTACTCTTAGTTATTTACCCAATTGAGTTGAATACTCATATCCATACAAACATCCACACAGAATGTTTGTAGCAGCTTTATTCATAATTGCAAAAGATCTGAACCATACAATATATTCTTCATTAGGTTAATGGCTAGACAAACTGAGGTACAACTATAAGTGGAATCTTTTTCATTGACATAAAAAAATTAACTTTCAAGCCATGAAAATGCATGCAGGAATCTTAAACAACTATGGTTAAGTGAAGGAAGCAATCTGAAAATGCTAGATACTGGAGGATTCTAAGTATATGATATACTAGAAATGGCAGAACTCTAAGGACTGTAGAAGGATAAATGCTTGACAGGGTTCATAGAGGGGCAGGGGGATGAAAACGTGAAGCACAGGGGAATTGTATGAGACTATAATGGTGGATGTATGAAATTTTGCATTTGTCAAAACTTACAAAACTTTATACTACAATGAGTGAAACAATAAACACAAATTTAAAATGATTATTTAGGGAGTCAGGAGGTCTCAGGAAAGAAGGCAGACTATGACAAAAAAATCTAACTGTTTAAAAATATATGAAATATCTTCACTAAAGTGGGTTGGGAAAAGACCTAAGAAACTTTGGAAATGAAAGGAATCTGTAAGACTGAAGATACAGGAAACAGCACATAAGCATTGTACAAACATTGATAAAATTGTTTTTCATTGGTTACTAAATCTGTCACAGGAATAAATTAATGCTGGAATTGAACACTTAAAAGTAAATGGGGGAAGTGAATGTGGCTCAATGATTAGGCTTCCACCTACCATATGGGAGGATCCGGGTTCAATTCCTGGGGCCTCCTGGTAAAAGGCATGCCGACATGGGGAGCCTAGTGTCAGTGCAGCAAGCCAGTGGCCGTGCAAATGAGTAATGCAGCAAGATGATGACACAGCCAAAGAGAAATGAAGGGGAGAGTCAAGGCAAGGCACAACAGAAACCAGGAACTGAGACGATGCAAGTGACAGGGAACCTCTCTCCGCATCAGAGATCCCCAGGATCAAATCCCAGTGAATCCTAGAGGAGGAAAACAAGAAGAGAAGAGAAAAAGAGAAATAGACACAAAAGATCACACAGCAAATGGACACAAACAGCAAAATCAGCAGGGTGGGGGGGGGATGGAGAAGGTAAAAAGAAAAGTAAATGGATGGCAGATGCTGAGAGCCAGGTTTCCCATTGGTGGAGTAGAAATTTACAGATCAGAAGGAACAGGTTAAAATGGCCTATGTGGTAATATATTATAGTTTAGAGACTTTAGTAAGAACTCACGTTTAACTTAATATAGTTACATAAAGGTATTTGCGTATAGAAAATCACATATAGATAGTTACATATAGAAATCATTGGTTATATACAGGTTAGTATGCATGCATATATTTCTTGTTCTGTCAGCTGAAAATAACTAAAGAAATGATATCCTAGTAGCAACAAACACATCTAGCACCAAGAGATTGGTTGCTAATACCATTATCCAATAAAATGAACCAGGTTTCCTTGGAGAACTGGCCAAATCTCGGACCAGAGGCTATAAATATACAAGATGAACCTGGAGCATCTTGGCTACCATAAAGTTATGAAATGCTCAAAGGAAAAAAAATCACATTGTTAAGGGTATTTCAGAGGGGCACAGGAGCCAACTGAAAGAGTTCCCAGTGGCCAAATCTGGAAGAATTTGAAGATAATAGACTACCATTGGATTATTTCCTAGTGCATAAAATAAATATGAATCCATATTTATATAAATCATTTTTAAATAAATGAACAAATAGGGGGAAGAAATAAATTTCCTGTGTAGAAGAATTCCAAATAAATTATATAGATTCTCAAACCAAAAGGAGGAGGAGCATAACTCCCATTCCTCAACTGTGGGCTACACATAGAGACATCCTTTGAGAAAGTACAGTGTAGAAAGGGGGAAAAAAGAGTAACTTTGCAGTGGATAAACCTGACAAACACAACTTCAGCCAAGTCATGAAGGTCAACACGAACAATGACAAATCATGTTGACAGTACGTAGCCTTGATATGATGTGATGAATATGGCCCTTTGCTTCTGTAATCTTTCTCCCCGCCAAACATAACTCCACTCTAATGTGAAAAACATGAACCAAAAATCTATACGATTTCTCTGTCTTGTTTTATTCAGTTTTGTGGAGTGTCTGACCAATGTTCCTCAAAACTGATAAGGTTATCAAAACAAGGGAAGACACAACCATTCACAGGCACAAGGAAACTACAGGAGACATGACAATTAAATGTGATGTGGGGTCCTAGAAGTGAAAAGGGATATTGGTAAAAACCAAGGAAATCTAAATGAAGTACAGGGTTTAGCTAATGAGAGTGATTGATATTGGTTCATTAATTTTAGCAAATGGACCATATTAAAGGAAGATGTTAATAAGAGGGGAAACTAGGTACATGGGATATAAAAGGGGTTATTTTGGAACTTTATGTACAATCGGTTCAATTTTTCTCTAAATCTAAAACCGTTCTAAAAATAAAGTCTATTATTTTAAAATGAAAGTGAAATAAAGACTTTTCAAGACAAAGATGGAAAAAAAATCTGAGGGAATTAATTGCTGACCAATCTACATAAATGAGATATTAAACAAAGTTATTCAGCTGGAAAGAAATTTGGATCTACACAAAGGAATAAAGATTTTCAAAAATAGTTGAAAGGTAAACATATAAGATATCCCCTATTCCTAATTTCTTTAAAAGACATTTAACTATTTCAAATGAAAGTAGTAAAAATACTAGGATATTTTTAACAATGTGAAAATAAATGATGTGTCAGCAAAAAAAAAACCGATAGGAGGCAGGAATATGAAAAAGATTGCAATAACTTTTCTATACTACTCATAGAGAAATATAATGTTGTTTAAAGATAAATTGTGATAAATTAAAAATGTGCATTGTAAACCACAGGGAAGTTACCAGAAAAGTGTTTAGAAGATGGTATAACTAATGAACTAATAGCGGAGATAAAATGGAAGAGTCAATTTTGAAAATAGATGAGTCAATTTTCAAATCTGGGCAATAAAAAAGGATTACAAAGAACAAATTGGACAAATAGAAAAAATATATAAAAATGATAAATTTACGACAAAACATGTAAATTATGACATTAAGTATAAAAGGTAAAATATTCCAATTAATAGAGAGTTGGCCGACTTGGGAAAAATCATGAAATCACTATATTCTGTCTACAAGAAATCCATTTTAAATATTAAGAGGTAAATAGGTGAAAAGCCAAAATTGGAAAAATATACCATGCAAACACAACATCAAGAGAATGCTGGAGTGGCTATTTTAATAGCAGACAATACACACACACACACATGCTATACAAAGCAATAGTTTTCAAAACAATGGACTTCAGAAAAATAAGGAAATTAGGGACAATGATCCTTGAAAAGCTAGAAAAACATGACGGGAGCTCTATGATAGTTCCAGCTTACTGCCTAGAGAGAGTTTCCAAGCAGTGGTGCAGTGCGAGAAATCCCAGGTGGAGTCCATCACATTCCCCAAGTTGAGAAATGGAATTGCAAGTGCATGGAGACCTGGTGGCTAGAGTTTATGGGACAGTGAAAACTCCAGAGGTCTGCAGAGGATCTCTATGATATTCAGCAGAATCCTGATCAGTACATGCTTGTAAGAAAACTACCTATGGAAGAGGTGATGGGGAGAATATGTGGATATCTTAGGGGAAAACATTCCAGGCCCTGAGGTGGGTGTTTGCCTGGGGGTAGGCCGGAGAAGAGAAAGCAAGGGAGAGCAGGAGAAGATGAGGCCAAAGATGATTGGAGACTAGATCATCACTGTCTGTGTTGGTTTTAATTGAAGTAACTAGAGACCTACTGGGGGATTTTAAGAGGAGCAGCAGCAGCATCCAGTTTATTTTCAAAGAGTACCTCTTAACTCTGGTTACTGATTGAGAGTAGAATGTGGTAGGGGTGGAGATGGAAGTAGGTAGAGGAGATTTATGACAGTAATCCTGGGGAGAAATGATTCTGTTTTGGAGCAGATATATAGAAATAAAGAAGGTAAGATTTTGTATATATTTTATATAACTGAAAGATATTGCTCATAGATTAGGTGTAGAGTTAGAAAGAAATTTTGAGTTCAAAGATGATTCCAAGGTATTGACCTGAGCTAATAGAAGGATTAAGTTGTCTTTTACTGACAGTAGAGATTTACCTAGAGGATATTTTTAAATAAGGGTAGAAGAGGGAAGAGCAAGAGCTTAGTTTTGTATATGATAAGTTGGAGATTTCTATTAGAAATAAAAGTGGAAATGTTAAATCAGCACGTGATATACAAGTCTGGAGTTCAGGATGACAGGTATAAATTTGGGAGTCGCCATATGTATATACATGTGGTTATGAATATCATCTAAAGCTACAAGGCTAGACAAAATAACCAGGGAATTGAATGTGGAAGGAGGAAGTCTGAGGACTGAGTCCTGGGTCATCCTAAAATTTAGTAGTTGAGGAGGTGAGGAGCAACCAGGGAGATCACAAAGGAATGGACAGAGGGCTGCAGAAAAGTCAGGGGAATAGGAGGTCTAGGATCCAAGTGGAGAAAGCTTTTCAAAGAGGAGGGTGAGGTAGAATGTGTCAGATGCTGCTGCTGGGTCATGGAATATGAGACCAAATAATCCACAGTGAGTTGGACAAGGTGAAGGTCATTGTTGACATGGACAGGATCATTCTTCCATGGAGTAGGAAGGCAGAGAGCTTGATTAAAGGAGGTTTATGAGAGAATGGGAGGAGAGGACAAGTGTAAATTCCATTAATTATTCCATCTATAACAGAAGCAGAGATAAAGCACTTGGCATAGAAGCTTGACTACAGTGAGTGATCTATTCGTTATTGTGAATTTAGAATTTTTAACCAAAATGAAAATATATTTTGCTATACTATAAGCTTATCAAGGTTGGGGGCTGACCAATGTATTTTCATACCTAATACTTCCTACAGAAGCTTGCATTCAATGAATGAGCAATTAAGATTTGATGAATGAATAATTTTAGAAATATGCAAAGGTATAAGATAAAGCATTAATTAAGTACTGGGATAGGTTAGGCCAAAATGTTTTAAGTCATCACAGAGGAATTTCTTTCTTCACACATGTAGAAAGTGAGCCTCTAGTTGTGCCCACATGTATAACATCAGTTGGAAGGAATTAAAGCACTTAATGATATACTCTAGTTAGGCTTTACTGGCATATTTGTTTCATCACACTGGCTGTCTAACAAAGTCACATTTAATCTTAAAATGTTTTTAAAATAAATTATGATAGAAAGAAGATAATTAGGTTGACTAGTTGATGTGTTTTTTTAGTATTAGTTATGATTTGTGTTAGTTAAAATTAGCTGCCCTAGGCCTTTTCTGAATGTCAAGAATCAAAGTTTAAATAGGAGTAATTTAAAAATGCCTTTGACATCATTTCCAAATTCCTATGCATTAATCCTCATGTTTTCCAAATAAGTGAGTATTACAAATTTTACAAAATCATTGGGGTTAATTGAATCACGTTTGCATGTATACCAAAGCATCATGCCCTTGACTCATTTTGACAAGCAACTGGCACTGATCAACAGGAAAATGTGAATAACTAAAAGAAGATAAATCCCTTATATTTTAGGAGACACAACGCATGCTACATAAAATAAAACACTTAATTTTGGGAATAATGTTGACCTTTTAAAATGTACTGTTTTCATTTCCACTAGAAATTTAGATCCTTTAAAGAATATTAATATTAATCTCTCTATAAATCTAAGTGAAAATATTTAGCCTTTACATTTATATTCATTGTTGTGTGGAAAATTGAAAGACATTTTTCAACAGGAAGAAACTTTACCACACTTTTGAAATACTGCTGAAAAATCATACTGACATGAGCACTTTTGTTTTAACCTCTTAACTAAATCTGCCTCCATGTAAGCAGACTGAAATGGTAGTTTCTTTAGGAATTATTTTGTCTGAATCAGTTATATTGTGTTAGAAGTCATTTATTTTGTATGGCAAGCATAACACTTGACAATCTTGAAAGACTACTATTCCCCAAAAAATAGCTTTACCCTTTTACCTAGAGCTAAGTTAAAAGACATACTTCTAACAAAGCAGTGAAATTAGGAAGAGGAAGCCAAGGATCAACCAAACAACCCTTTTTCACTTCTTGTGTGGCTCTTCAGAACATCTCCAAAGAAGTACATCTTTAATGTTTACTATTTACTTGACCCTCGCAGGGTTGAGAGTGGGATTAAAGGAGATAATAATATAAGTGAACGTACTTTGTCTGATGGACTCCAAATCACTCCTTAAAATCCACCTCCAGTATCGCCCCCCTCTGATGTCTCCTTTTCTGTCTTTCTAGCATTCTACTTGTATCTGCGACACAGCAAGGAGCACAGCTTTCCATCCACCTAACCAGACTTCACAATTTTTAGGTCCTCCACAAATTCGCAGTGTGAAAAGCTGGCATGATATAGTAGAAAATTAAAAAAACAGGGGCTTCATTTTGTTCTTCACTGTTGTATCCTCGGCACCTAATATTGTCCTAGCATTGAATGGGTACTGAAATGATATTTATTAAGTGGGTAAGTTGATTGAAAATAATAAAAATCAATAATGTGCCATGAGTAATTATTATTACCAATTCAAATCCAAGTTTGTATACCCTGTATCCCCCATCAGATTTCTTCTCTCCATCTTGATGGCTCATTATCTCCAATTCTGTATTTCCATTATCATGTAAACACATCCATGCAATATTCCCCTAGCACTACAGAGTCAAGATATGCAAAGTTGAATTTCCATCTACATAGTCTTGAATTGCCTTTCTGAACAAGAAACTTTAATTCTCTTAGTCATCCTTTATTCCCTAAGTCTTTAATTCCATGCCCTTCTTCCCTCCAAACCCTCCTAATATTAGCCAAGCCTCTCTCACTTCTGACCTTTCCCATTCTTTCTGGGAATGCATGGCTAAGTTCCTCATAAACTTTTTTTTAAAAAGATTTATTTATTGCTCTCCCTCCCTCCTCCCCACCCGGTTGTCTGCTCTATGTGTCCATTTGCTGTGTGTTCTGTGTCCACTGTATTCTTGTCAGCGGCACAGGAATCTGTGTCTCTTCTTGTTGCATCATCTTGCTCTGACAGTTCTCTGTGTGTGCGGTGCCACTCCTGGGCAGGCTGTGCTTTTTTTCACGCAGGGCGGGTCTCCTTGTGGGGCGCACTCCTTGCACATGGGGCTCCACCACGCGGGGGACACCCCTGCGTGGCACGGCACTCCTTGCGCACATCAGCACTGTATGTGGGCCAGCTCACCACATTGGTCAGGAGGCCCTGGGTTTGGACCCTGGACCTCCCATGTGGTAGACGGATACTCTATCAGTTGAGCCAAATCCACTTTCATAAACTTTTATCCTGGACATCTGTGTTAGTTTTCTTTCTCCTTAAAGCTTCTTGGACTGCTTTGTAAATCTTTTACCTGGTCTCTCTTTTCAATTTCCTTATTACTTTTTCCCCATTGAATCTCTCCAACATATATTTTAAAGATAAAATACTCCCATAGTTTTAATCACTTCCTTGTTTACAAATAAGTTCCTTTCAATTTATTACTAAATAGAAGTTAAACTCCTTAGTTTAGGGCATGCAAAATTATTAATAATCTGGACCCAGTCTATTTTTATAGTCTTTACTCCTCTATAGTTTACTATATTCTAGTAATATACTTTACTATATTCCAGTAAGGATAAACCAATTCCCTCTCCAAACATTCTCTGTAGATTTCAAATATTTATTTGTTTTACTCACGTTGTGCCTGAAATTACACTTTCATCTCTTTCTTTCTAAATCCACTAGGACATATCTGGAATACAACTCCTTTAATAAATTTTCCCCCAATTTCCCCAGATTAAGTATACTTTATCAACGTAATTCCCTAAGCTAAGTTCTTTGAATATTAGTGCCATAGAAGCTAAAAATATTACAGTAAAAGTAAATGTGCTTATACTTTATCTCATAAATATTTTTGATCACCTATTCTGAGCCAGGCTCTGTTATATGTCAAAAGATAATGATATAATGTTGAGGCAAAGCTTAATCAGTTCCCACTTTCACAGATGTGCTGGACTGACTTACATACCCCACTCTAGCCTCAGTCTTGGCCTTGATCAGGAGTCCTATGGCTGTGAACCCATTGTAAGTGGGATCTCTTGAAGACATCATTTCAGTTCATGTGTGCCCAACTCAATGTGGCTGGGCCTTCCTCCAGATTACTGGAATCCTTCATAAACAGAAGAAATTCAGACGTGGAGAGGAAAAATCAACTGGCAAGAGTCAGAAGCCAAAAGGCAGCAGGAACTGGGAAGAGCATAGAGAGGATATTACCATGTGATGGAAGCAGAAATACAAGTCAAGGACCAGCAAGGAGGCCTGCATGCAACAACCCAGAGGAAGCAAGCTTCTGTCCTCTGAAACCAGAGCAGATATTGCTATTGTTAAACCAGCTCACTGTGTGATACTTGTCTTGGAAGCCCAGCAAACTGAGACAATGGAAGTAACTGTTCATTGAGGACAGTTTTAAACAAATAGACATGTAGATATACATGTAATTCCACACTGAGAGAATCTTCTTGAAGGAGGGGAGAATGTAATGAAGGGCCCCAATTGGAAGTGACAGAGCCTCGCTCGGTGAGTAATATTCTGCCTGGCATCTCAAGGCTGAGGAGTGGCTACGTGGAGGAAGGGGTTTATGTGATGGTGGGGTTTCTGGCAAAGTGATAATTGTATGTAATGGCCCCACATCAAATAGTTTAGAGAAATGCTGGGTTTAAAAAATTTCATTTATAGACAGTGATTTAGTAAGGAAAACGTGGGAAAAAAGATCAGTCTGTGGTTTAAGCCCAAAGAGTTGGTTAACGATAAATCTTGTGCTCAAGATTAGGTCTGTGATTAAGAGGTGGGTAAAGGAGCAATCTCCTCCCATTTGGCACAGTTTGATGTGCTCCTGAATGTAGCTCTTCATTCCACAGACTTGGAAGCTGTAGAATTGCCCATTCTTTTCTAAAGTGTGTTTACCAGTAAAGTCTCTGGGAGCGAGGGGTAGATAAAAGGTGTAATTTATGGCTTAAAGCCTTGATATGGTTGCATGTAATGTGGATCTCCAAGTGGGTTAAGGAAGTTTAAGTAATGCATCAGACCACCAGTTTAAGTAAAGTATTAGACTACTATTTCCTGCTCCCCAGCACGGCCATGCTCTTATGCTCCTTTTTCCTACTTCGTATTTCTTTACTTTCTTTTTTAGGGGGGAAAGGGTTAAGTACATCATACATTAATGTTTCATATGGAAACTGCCCAGGGAATGCAGCTTTCAATCCTCATGACATGTACTACTTTTAAATGTCATACCCTATTCTGTAGGGGCTCTTCCACAATCACTGGCTGTTAGATCAGGAAGGAAACTTACAGAGAACCTCTACTGACTTCATTGTCAAACTACAGAGTTCACTACTCAAAGACATAAACTCCTCGGTAACGCGAAACAGTGTGTCAACTCTACTCTGTGAATTAGAAACTAAGGGACTTTGTTGAACCTTCCCTCACACTCTCCATCCCCAGCCCTGTAGTGTCAGTCCCCGTTAGCGCTCTCTCTCTCTTCTAACTTTTTTATAACGTTTGTGAGTTCATGCCATTAGGAGGAATTCAGGTTCAGGGTTTCATTAACATGCTCATTAGGACACATTCATCATAGCCCCTGTCATCATTGGTCTATATGAGGTCCCTCTCTTACTTTATTCACTGACTTATTCTTTTTCATTCCCATTCCCTCTTCTCCCACAGCCTCTCAAGAGCAAGTATTCTGAGATTTCATATGTACTCTTTTCTTTTGTATGCTTTCTGTTTATGTCATCATTATATAAATGACATTGTGCTATGGATCACATTGTCTTTACTCTTTTAACTCAGCACTATGTTTTTGAAGATCTATCTACATTTCACCATGAACACTTAGTCTATTGCTTCTAACTGATGCATCTTATTCTAGTAATCCACTATTTACACTGTAGCCTGAATAACCTTTAAACACACAAATCTGATCATGTCATTCAGCGGCTTAACATCCTTCAGTGAGTTTTCATTTCACTTAGGATCAATTCCAAAGTCTTTAACATGTCAATAAAACGTTGTAAAACCTAGGTTCTGTCTGGCTTGTAAGGCCCATCCTGAGTCCTTCTTCCCTTTGATCTTTGCGTTCCAGCCACACTGCCCTTTATTTCTTCAAACATGTTATAAATCTCCTTTTCTTTGCTTTTTGTATGTGGTGTTCTGTCTTCCTTCAGGTGTCAGATAAATTTTACTTTCTGAGTTAAGCCTCTGACAACTGCCAAATAAATCAGGACTCTAAGTTATGAATATGGTTTTATATCATATGCATTGTATTACACATTAAAAATATGCTTGCATTTAGTTTATTTTTCATTTTTTAATATACTTATTTTTTAAAAAGATACTTTGATTACATAAATGTTACATGAAAAAAAATAGGGGATTTCCATATGGCCTGCTCTCTAGACCTCCCACATTTTTCCACATTAACAACATTGTTCATCAGTGTGGAATATTTGTTACAATTGATGAACATTTTAGAGCATTTTCCAGTAAGCGTGGATTATAGTTTACATTGTAGTTTACACTCTCTCCCACACATTTTTGTATTACTAAGTTATTACAGGATATATAATGGCCTGTATCTGTAATTGCAATGTCATTCAGGACAATTCCCAAGTCCCAAAAATGCACCCAAATTATACCTATTTTTCCCTCTCCCTCCCTTCAGAACCTCCAGTGGCTACTGCGTCCACATCAATGATAAAAGTTTTTCCATTGCTAGAATCACAGTGTCTATAGTAGAACAAGAGTAAGTCTCCTCTAGTCCATCATCTATTCCCCAATTCTGAGGATTCTGGGATGGTGATGCCCACTCCATCTCTAATTGAGAGGAGGCTTAGATCCCATGGGGCAGATGGATGGGACTATCTTGCTTCCAGTTTCAGACTCTCTCTGTTCCTTGAGAAGGTCATTGTTCTTCATCATCTCCTTGTTAGTTGTCCTGGGTGTGCCCAATGAACTGGAGAGTAGGTGTTGCAAATCTGTTGAGATTCAGGGCCCAACTGGTACATGAACAGGCCAAAGATTTAAGTCTCTTAGACATACACCTATCTAAGTCCACATCTATCTGAACACATCTATCTGAAACCACATCTGAGTCCAACTCTATCACACTGAAGTGCATAAATTCCAAAGTAGGGCCCACTGGCAGGGAACCAAACTCCTGAGCTGTCTGCCTTGTCTATATTGCCTGAAAGTCTCCTGAGCCTGCAAGAACCCTCCTATTTGTGTCAATATTCACTTTGGCTGTCAATGAGGTCCTGCTGAGATGTGCATAAGCATAACCTTTGAAATGACCTCTAAAGTCATTTTGAAGTCTCTTAGCCATATAAACTGTTTTGTCTTTACCTTTCCTTCTTTTGGTCAAGGTCTTTTTCAAGCTACATTGCTAGTTGGTGACTGGTAGTAATCCCTCAGTGCCAGGGAGGCTAATCCCCAAGAGTCAGGTCCCACACTAGGGGGAAGGTAATGCATTTATATGCTGAGTTTGGCTTAGATAGAGGCCACATTTGAGCAACAAGGAGGATTTCAGGAGGTAATTCTAAGGCACCCTATAGTACTAAGCTAAGTTTCTATTACAAAAGTTAAGGTATATATATACAGTCATCACTGTTTTTTTTAAAAGATTTATTTATTTATTTAAATCTCCCCCCTCCCCCGGTTGTCTGTTCTCTGTGTCTATTTGCTGCGTCTTGTTTCTTTGTCCGCGGCATGGGAAGTGTGGGCAGCGCCATTCCTGGGCAGGCTGCACTTTCTTTCGCGCTGGGCGGTTCTCCTTACGGGTGCACTCCGTGCACGTGGGGCTCCCCTATGCGGGGGACACCCCTGCATGGGGCGGCACTCCTTGCGTGCATCAGCACTGTGCATGGGCCAGCTCCACACGGGTCAAGGAGGCCCAGGGTTTGAACCGCGGACCTCCCATGTGATAGATGGACGCCCTAACCACTGGGCCAAGTCTGTTTCCCCAGTCATCACTGTTAAGGGTCTGTCAGTGGTCCATCCTCCTTCACTGATCACTGATTCTGTACTCAGGGAATTCATGCTCTCCCATTAGAGAATGTGGCAGAGCTCCCCAGGTTGGGAATTCAATATTCTTGTTGTAATTTTGTGGATCTCCATCCACTGTGACAATGCCCCACAAACATTTGAACACATTCATATGTGCTATAGGTATGCCCAGGTGACCTTTCTCCTGTGCATCCCACATCACTGACACCCTGCACCAATGATCCTCCCCTGCCAGAGTTGTAACCCTTCTGTGATGCAAAACTTCTTCAAAATTTAAGCCAACAAAATAACTAAATACAATTAATAGGAAAGTGATATCATAATGATACTTTAAAAAATAATGAATAATTTTTTAAAAAATTTAAAGTTTGAAATAAAAAAGTAAAAATACATAAAATTTAAAAAAATTTTGCCATTATGTCTTCCATCACTATAAGATCTGTTGTCCTGTATGTTCAATGACATTTTCTTCTGTTTATTCCCCCAGTGTCTTATTTTTTTTTTTTCATTTTTTGTCTTCAAAATAGCTTTAGGTTACAGAAAAGTCACATAAAGAATATAGGTGATTCCCATATACCCAACATCCTCCCACCCTCCACTTTCCCATATTAATAACATTTTACATGTGGATGGTAATTGTTACAATTGATGTACAAATATTGAAACATTGCTAACAGCCATGGTCAATGATTTACATTATGGTTTACATTTTAAACCATATGCTTTTTAAAAAATCCCTCCCCCCTTTGTGACATTTTGTGTGCTGTCTGCTCTCTGTGCCCAATCACTGTGCTTTCTTCTGTATCTCTATTCATTTTATTTATCCCCCTCCCTTGCAGCTTGCTTGCTGTCTGCTTTTTATGTCCGTCACTGCACTCTTCTGCATTTTTTGCTTGTCTCCCTTTTTTCACATCACCTTGCCGAGCTGGCTCTCCACAGTGTTTGCAGGCTGGGTGGCATTCCATGGTGCATGTGGTCCTGGCAGCACTCCATGGCACTTGCCAGCCAGATGGCTCTCTGCAATGTGTGGGCAAGCCTGCCTTCACAAGGAGGCCCTGGGACACGAACCCAGGGCCTCTCATATGGTAGACGGGAGCCCAACTGATTGAGCCACAGCTGCTTCTCTAAACCATATACTTTTCTAAATTTTGTTGAAGTTTAACATGATTTGTATCCATCATTGCAAGCTCATATAGAATAATTCCATCTCCCCCAAAAGGCTGAATGTTCAGTATATTCTATTCCTCCCTCCCCTTTCCCTCAGGACTCATGGCAACCACCAAGTTTAACTAATTTAAGGAAAAGGTTCATAGTAACTTGCAACATCACTGAGGGCTTGACATACTGCCCTGTCCTCCCCTATTAGGCACTGCCTATGGTCTCAAGAGACTCCTGCCCCTCTATCGGAAAACAGAGCAGACTCCCCAGGATGGGAGTCCAACACCTTCTTGTTCATTATGTGAGTCTCCACCCACTGATACATTACACTATGACAAAATGAACACTACATACTCCCTGGAAGCCTGCCCCAGGTGTGACCTTTCCCACATGTCCCCCACACCCAACACCTTAAACCAGTAACCCTCCCCTGCCATATTTGCCAAAAGAACATTTCCAACATTGTGGTGCCAAATAGCATCACTGCACCACTGTTATGCCCATCCCCTGCACAACTACTCCATTCTACCTTGTCATAGATTTTGCCCATATGGGCATTGACTCACAGCCTTCATCTACCTTTCTGTCTTTGGTAAACCTATCTTCCAGACTCTAACTCTGTGTGTTTGCTCAGTTTGCCTAATTTATATCAGTGAGATCATGTAATATTTGTCCTTCAATGCCTGGCTTGCTTCACTCAATATAAGGTCTTCAAGATTGATCCATGTTATTCCATGTGTTAATACTGCATTCCTTCTTATAGCTGAATAACATTCCACTGTACGTATATACCACAATTCGTTTATCCATTCACCTGTTGATGGATATTTGGATTGTTTCCAACTTTTGGCAATAGTGAATAATGCTGCTATGAACATTGGTGTGCATGTATCTGTTCATGTCCCTGCTTTTAATTCTTCTGGGTATATACCCAGCAGTGGGATTGCTAGATCATATGGCAGTTTTATAGTTAGCTTCCTGAGGAACTGCCAAACTGTCCTCTACAATGACTGCACCATTCTGCATTCCCAATAGCAGTGGGTAAGGATCCACATCATCTTCAACACTTGCAGTCTTCTGTTTTTTTAAATAGCCACAAGTTTAATAGGTATAACATGATATGTTATTGTAGTTTTGATATGCATTCCCCTAATAGCTAATGATGTTGAATATATTTTCATGTACTTTTTAGCCATTTGTATTTCTTCTTTGGAAAAGTGTCTATTCAAATCACTTGCCCATTTTTCAAATTGGTTGTTTGTCTTTTTATCTTTGAGGTGTAGGTTTTCTTTAGGTATGCTGGATATTAGACCCCTATCAGATATGGGGTTACCAAATATTTTCTCCCACTGAGTAGGCTGCTTTTTGACTTTCTTGACAAACTCCTTTGAGATACAAAAGTTTTTTAATTTTGAGGAGGCTACATTTATCTATTTTTTTCTTTCATTGATCATGCTTTGGATGTGAACTTCATGAAACCATTTCCTAATACAAGGCCTTGTAGTAGCTGCCCTACATTATTTCCAAGATCTTTATGGTCTTGGCTCTTACCTTTAAATCTTTGATCCATCTTTAGTTCATTTTTGTGTAAGGTGTGAGGTGGTATTCCTCTCTCATTTTTTTAGATATGGATATCCAGTTTTCCAAGCACCATTTGTTGAAGATGCTAATTTCTCCCAATTGAGTGGGCTTGGTGGCCTTGTTGAATATCAGTGTATATGTGGGGATCTATATTGGAACTCTCAATTCAGTTCCATTGGTCATTGTGTCTATCTTTGTGCCAATATCATGAAGTTTTAACCACTCTAGCTTTGTAGTATCTTTCAAAGTTAGGTAGTGTGGGTAGTAGATGTGTCTCAAGTGGTAGGGCTTCCGCTTACCATGTGGGAGGACCTGGGTTCAATTCCTGGGACCTCTTCATAAAAAAAAGCATGCCCATGCAGCAAGCCTGTGCCCACATGGTGAGCCAAGTGCCCACATGAGTGCTTGCTTGGTAAGCTGAGTGACTGCACGGCAAGCCAAATACCTGCACAAGTGTCTGTGTAGCAGGCTGAGTGCCTGCATGGCAAGCCAGGGCCTGTGCAAGTGAGTCATGCAGCAAGGTGATGATGCAACAAAAGAGAGATGAAGGAAAGAGTCAAGGTGAAGCACAACAGAAATCAGGAACTGAGGTGGCTCAAGTGACAGAGAACTTCTGTTCACATCAGAGGTCCCCAGGATGGAATCCCAGTGAATCCTAGAGGAGAAAAATGAGAAGAGAAGACAAAAAGAGAAATAGATACAGAAGATCACAGAGCAAATGAACATAGACTGAAAAAAACAGTGGGGCAGGGGGAGGGGAGCAGAGGGAAAAAATTTAGGTCGTGTGATCCCTCCAATTTCATTTTCCTTTTCAATATGTATTTGGCTATTCAGGGCCCTTGCCCTTCCAAATAAATTTCAGTTAGCTTTTTCAATTTAGTAAAAAATGTGGTAATTTTGGGGGAGTGCATTAAATCTGTAAATCAGTATGCATAGGATAGACATCTTAATTCCCATAACAGGGAATATTCTTCCATTTATTTAGGTCTTCTTTGATTTCCTTTAAAAGTGCTGTGTAGTTTTCTGTGTACAAGTTGTTTACATCTTTAGTTAAATTTCTTCCTTGGTATTTGATTCTTTTAGTTGTTATCATACATGGAATTTTTTTTTCTTGATTTCCTCCTCAATTGGCTCATTATTGGTGTACAGAAATGTTACTGATTTTTGCACATTGATCTTATAACCTACCGCTCTACTGAACTCATTTATAAGCTTTAGAAGTTCTGTGGTGGATTTCTCAGGTCTTTCTTTGTATAAGATCATGTCATCTGCAAATAGTGAGATTTTTACTACTTCCTTTCCAATTTGGATGCCTTTTATATCTTTTTCTTGCCTAAGTGCTTGAGCAAGTACTTCTAAGACAATGTTAAATAAGAGCAGTAAAAGTGGCCATCCTTGTCTTTTTCCAGATCTTAGAGGGAAAGATTTTACCATTGAATATGATGTTAGCTGTGGGTTTTTCTTATATACCCTTTATCATGTTGGGAAGTTTCCTTCTATACCTATGTTTTGAATTGCTTTTATCAGGAAAGGGTGCTCTATTTTGTTGAATGCTTTTTCTGTATCTGTAGAGATGATCATGTGGTTTTTTTCTTTTGATCTCTTTATGTGGTGTATTACATTGATTGCTTTTATTATGTTTGAATCATCCCTGCACACCAGGGATGAAACCCACTTGGTCATGGTGTATAACTCATTAGATGTGTTGTTGAATGCAATTAGCAAGTATTTTGTTGAGGATTTTGGCATCTAAGTTAATTAGAGAAATTGGTCTATAGTTCTCCTTTCTTGGGGCATCTTTGCTTGGCTTTGGTATTAGGGTGATGTTGGCATTGTGGAATGAGTTAGGGAATATTCCCTTCACTTCTATTTTTTTGGAATAGTTTAAGCAGAACTTGTGTTAGTTCTTTCTGGAATATTTGGTAGAATTCACCTTTGAAGACATCTAGTCCTAGGCTCTACTTGGTTGGGAGGTTTTTGAGAACTAAT